>NC_083755.1:97500-112500 GCF_033458585.1 Syngnathus typhle
CCGCCACAAGGCGACCGCCACAAGGCGACCGCCACAAGGCGACCGCCACCGGCCCCAAGCGCCAGCCCCGACCGCCACCCCCCGACCGCCACAAGGCGACCGCCACAAGGCGACCGCCACAAGGCGACCGCCACAAGGCGACCGCCACCGGCCCCAAGCGCCAGCCCCGACCGCCACCCCCCGACCGCCACAAGGCGACCGCCACAAGGCGACCGCCACAAGGCGACCGCCACAAGGCGACCGCCACCGGCCCCAAGCGCCAGCCCCGACCGCCACCCCCCGACCGCCACAAGGCGACCGCCACAAGGCGACCGCCACAAGGCGACCGCCACAAGGCGACCGCCACAAGGCGACCGCCACAAGGCGACCGCCACCGGCCCCAAGCGCCAGCCCTGACCGCCACCCCCCGACCGCCACAAGGCGACCGCCACCGGCCCCAAGCGCCAGCCCCGACCGCCATCCCCCGACTGCCACAAGGCGACTGCCACCGGCGCCAGCCCCGACCGCCATCCCCCGACCGCCACAAGGCGACTGCCACCGGCCCCAAGCGCCAGCCCCGACCGCCATCCCCCGACCGCCACAAGGCGACCGCCACCGGCCCCAAGCGCGGACCGGCCGGCGGCGCTTCCTCGAATGCTTAACCGCCTTTCGAGCTGCCATGCCGGGCTTGAGTTAGTGGCCGCGACCGGTACTTTACTGGACCCTATTTGGCCCGCGGACCGGCCGGCGGCGCTTCCTTGAATGCTTAACCGCCTTTCGAGCTGCCATGCCCGGCGTGGGTTTCGCGTCCGCGCCCGGTACATTATGGAAGCCAAAAAATAAAAAATTCTAAGTGCGAGTGGGACCGGCCGGCGGAGCTTCCTTGAAAGCCCATCCGCCCTCCGAGCTCTCCCACCGGTCGTGGGTTGGCGTCCGCGCCCGGAATATTATGGAAGCTTAAAAAAAAGGAAAAAAAATCTAAGTGCGATTGCTGGTGTATTTACTCGTCGTGTCCACCGGAGGGAGGCAATTCCCCGCCGCAGCTGAAAAGTCATCCCGGCCCAGTGGAGGTCTGCGCAGGGGGGGTCTTCCTTGAAATCTTAGCCGCCATCTGAGCTCTCCTGCCCGGCGTGGGTTTGCGTCAGCGCCCGGTACATTACGTTAAAAATGCTTACCCGCCTCCCTGGAAGCCTAATCGGGCGTAAAATGTTAGGCGGAACGGCCCTGAAGCTCCAGACGGAAGTCCGAAAAAAGCTCCATGGTTGGTTAAAAATGCTTACCCGCCTCCCTGGAAGCCCAATCGGGCGTAAAATGTTAGGCGGAACGGCCCTGAAGCTCCAGACGGAAGTCCGAAAAAAGCTCCATGGTTGGTTAAAAATGCTTACCCGCCTCCCTGGAAGCCCAATCGGGCGTAAAATGTTAGGCGGAACGGCCCTGAAGCTCCAGACGGAAGTCCGAAAAAAGCTCCATGGTTTGTTAAAAATGCTTACCCGCCTCCCTGGAAGCCCAATCGGGCGTAAAATGTTAGGCGGAACGGCCCTGAAGCTCCAGACGGAAGTCCGAAAAAAGCTCCATGGTTGGTTAAAAATGCTTACCCGCCTCCCTGGAAGCCCAATCGGGCGTAAAATGTTAGGCGGAACGGCCCTGAAGCTCCAGACGGAAGTCCGAAAAAAGCTCCATGGTTGGTTAAAAATGCTTACCCGCCTCCCTGGAAGCCCAATCGGGCGTAAAATGTTAGGCGGAACGGCCCTGAAGCTCCAGACGGAAGTCCGAAAAAAGCTCCATGGTTGGTTAAAAATGCTTACCCGCCTCCCTGGAAGCCCAATCGGGCGTAAAATGTTAGGCGGAACGGCCCTGAAGCTCCACACTTAGCCGCGTTCCTGCCCGGCTTAAAAAAGAGACCGCGCCGGGGGATCTATTTGGCCCGCGGACCGGCCGGCGGTGCTTCCTTGAATGCTTATCCGCCTTTCGAGCTCTCCTGCCCGGCGTGGGTTTCGCGTCCGCGCCCGGTACAGTATGGAAGCCAAAAAAAAAAAAAATTCTAAGTGCGAGTGGGACCGGCCGGCGGGGCTTCCTTGAAAGCCCATCCGCCCTCCGAGCTCTCCCACCGGTCGTGGGTTGGCGTCCGCCACTGCTCAAAGCGAACTTCAAATCATCTGCTTAATAATGTGGAACGCCATTCTTAAGTAGTTTCTCCTTAATTTGGGCTCAACTGGCCGGTAATCATCACCGGTGTCTGAAATTGATCTCAGTTATCCAAAGAGCCCTGACACGGAATACCGTCCATGAGTTTAATTGAAAAACAAAAAAATTAATCTTTATGACACTTAAATACGATTTGCATAATAATTTGGAACAGGGTGTATATAACCAGTAATAAATAACTTAGCTTGTTGCATCCTACACAATGTCGTAAAACTTCCCTTGCTATGTTTTACCTAGAGGTCAAAGGTTTTTTCTTCTGTATCCAGTCCACTCAAACTCCTCTTCCCAGATGTTCTTATCAGTATGTAAACACCTAGTGATTTTTGCTTACGAGACAAAGCCCACATGCCTTCCTCCTCCCCTTGGTGGCTCGTGTCTCACACTGTGGGTAGGGCAAATCCAAAGAGCGGGAGTGCCTACAGATTTTTAGTGTGTGTAGAGATTGTCTCAAGCTATCTGTACTGCACTCCTCGCGAGAAAAGACTTAATATTCTGTCTCACTTGTGGTTTGTTTGCTGTTGCTCTTCTATTCACTTATTCAGTCAGCGAAATAAACCTGACAGAATCCTCGGAGCTCTATAATGTTACGTGTGGTGTCCCACAGGGATCGGTTCTCGGACCAATTATTTTTAATATTCATATGATTCCGCTTGGCGACATAATACGTAAATATAATATTAGTTTTCAATGCTATGCGGATGACACCCAATTATATATGCCGTTATCGATGACAGATCCGCGGGATTGTTGTAATCTTGAGCCGTGCCTTGCGGAGATCAAGCAATGAATGTCTCTCAACTTCCTTCGTCTTAACCCAGATAAAACTGAGATGTTGATAATTGGTCCAACTCGTTATCAACACTTATTCAAGGAAACCGCTATAACTATAGATAACCGTACTATCACTCAAAGCGATACTGTAACTAATCTCGGGGTAATATTTGACCAAACTCTCTCCTTTCAAAAGCACATTAAGAATATAACCAGAATTGCGTGTTTTCACCTTCGTAATATTGCAAAGATTCGTCCGATCCTCTCAACCGGTGATGCAGAAACTATTATTCATGCGTTTGTCACGTCGCGCCTGGACTACTGTAATGTACTATTGTCGGGTCTTCCTAAGTCCCGCATCAAAAGTCTACAGTTAGTACAAAATGCTGCTGCAAGGCTGCTCTCTCGGGCAAGAAAATTTGATCACATTACCCCAATACTAGCCAACTTACATTGGCTCCCGGTCCATTTAAGATGTGATTTCAAGGTTCTTCTATTAACCTATAAATCACTGCATGGCTTAGCGCCTTCATATCTCGTCGACCTAGTTGTTCCTTATGTTCCGTCTCGTAACCTTCGTTCGCAAAACGCTACCCTTTTAGTGACACCGAGGGCCAAGAAAATGTCTGCAGGCTCTAGAGCATTTTCTATTCGGGCTCCAGAGCTTTGGAATGCCCTACCAATGGATGTTAGAACTGCTACCTCAGTAGAAACATTTAAGACACGTTTAAAGACACATTTCTATGACATGGCCTTTAACTAACCTGTAGTGGCCGATTCGGCTGAAGTTTGTTTTCTCTCCCTCTCCACCCCCTCCCTCCCCCCTCCCCGGCCGGGGAGGTAGTTAGGTGGCACCCATGCTGACAGCGGCTATCTGGATTCTCGTGGGTCAATTCAGGATGGGGGAACTGCAGCTCAACCTCCTCGTAGACACTGCCAGGACAATTGAGGGCTCCTTCGGCAGCCCTCTGCTCTGACATGGACATCCACTTTTTATTTCATTGATGTTCATGTTGTATCATTTGTGCCCTCTCTGCATCCATTCCAACCTGGTGATCCTGAAAGGGGGATCCTTCCATCTGTGGTCCCTTCTCAAGGTTTCTTCTTTTCCCCCAGTAGGGGTTTTTAAGTTTATCCTTGCCCTTTTGGGAGCTTAAGATCAGGGGATGCTTTGAGAATAATTGTCAATTTCTGTCTATGTGAAGCCCTTTGAGACTGCTTGTGATTTAGGGCTGTACAAATAAACTTGACTTGACTTGATTTGACAATCCTCACACGGCGCATGATTTATATATAGTCCAACCTTAACTCTAGCCTTTTCTGGAAACCCTAGTCCTAGTTGGATATCCTAGCCTAGTTAAGTTTGCTCAAAATGGGCGGTGGTTGAATCAATTTACAGTAAAAAACAATTTCACAAAATGCAGGTGGTAGCGTGTCAGTGTCATAATCTGAAGGTCGTAAATTCGACCCTCACACGGGGCATACTTTCTTCTAGTCCTAACTCTAGCCCTAATTTGAAACCCCAGTTGGAAACCCTGGCCACAGTTTGAAACCTTAGTTGGCTTCCCCAACCCGAGTTGGAAACCCTACTTTCAGAATGCTCAGACTTAAAGTCACTTTTTCTTTCTGTGAAGTTCAGTTTGATTGAAATGGCCGGTGGTTGGATCAGTTTCACAGTAAAAAAGAATTGTAAAACTGCTAATGCACAGCCTCATTAGTGCAGGTGCTAGCATGTCAGTCTCATAATCTGAAGGTCAAGAGTTCGATCCTTTAGGTGGGGTAGACCTTTTATACACCTAGCCCTAACCCTAACTCTAGCCCTAGTTGGAAACCCTAGTCCTAGTTGGAAACCTTAGTTGAGCAGGTTGCTCAGACTAAAATAACTAGTAAGCAGGGATTGTGAATATCAGCAAGCACAGGTTGCTCGACTGGAGTCAAGAGAAACAAATTAAAAATTGTACATAAAATGAAAAATGTGCCTCTTTCTTCTGGCTTTTGTCACTGACATTTGGGGTCACCACAACAAAGATCAAAACAGCACACAAACAGTTTACCTATATTTTCCTCTTTCAATTTGATGATTTAGATTTGGAATCTTACCCATTAGGCCAGATAGCCATACAGGAAATTCTGACAAGTGATAGCAGTATAATGATTTTTGAGCATATACAGTAAATCTACAGCCTAGATTCAATAGAAGTTAACTGACTTTGGATCAGAAGATTAAAGGGTTCAAGTCCCTTCATTGTCAATTTAATGAATGATATCAAGATACGCAGCGACCTCTCTCTGTCCCGCCCAAACGGTGTTTCGTCCGTCTAATGAGTGTTTGTCCGGCAGTTTTTTTTGTTCGTCTCGTCGTACTGAGTCGTGCTACAAGTACGGCAGGCAGGTTCTGCTTGACATCGGCAAAAGCGAGTTTTGTCGAGTTCTGGACTTTGATGCGGGAACATCAAAGAAGCTCGGACTGCTACGTCCTGAAGCGTCGCCGGGCTCGTCTGCTATTCCTCCCCCGGTTGGGAAGCGTCGAAAGCGGTGTGCGAGGAGGCTGAAGAGGGGAAAACGCGGGGGCGTCCGGACCAGGCTGGCGGCCAGCCCTGCTCGCCCGGCCGTGCCTTCCATTCTTCTGGCGAATGTTCGATCGCTGGACAACAAAATGGATTACATTCGCCTGCTGCAATCTACAAACCGGACAGTGCGGGACTGCTGTGTGCTCGTGTTCACTGAGACTTGGTTGACTGTCAACATTCCGGACTCTGCCGTACATCTGGAGCGGCTAGCGTGCTATCGGGCGGACCGGGCCATTGTACAAGGGGGGAAATCTCGTGGAGGTGGAATATGCGTCTACATCCGTGACGAATGGTGCCGGGACTCTGTAGTGGTATGCAAGGACTGCTCGCCACTGGCGGAGTTCGTGATCATTAAGTGCCGTCCTTTTTACCTGCCAAGGGAGTTTACCGCGATTCTGCTAGTCGCGGTTTACATCCCGCCTTCCAACATCGAAGGCGACAGGGTCGCGGCTCTTAGTGAACTGTACCAGGCTGTCAGTGAACAAGAGACAGCGCACCCTGACGGTTTCACCATCTTCGCTGGGGATTTTAATCATGCTAACCTGAAGTCTGTTTTTCCGAGGCTGGGACATGTTTAGGAGGGCTGCCACTTGCGACGATCGGACAGACATTGAGGGGTATACTGACTCTGTTTCCTCCTACATCAGGAAGTGTATTGATGATGTGACTCTCTCAAAATCCATCGTCACTCGGGCTAACCGGAAGCCATGGCTGACAGGGGCTGTCTTCAGGCTGCTGAGGGCCAGGGACAAAGCCTTTAGAGCAGGGGATGAGGCTGGCTTGAGGACTGCGAGGGCCGACCTGTCCCGGGGCATCAAAGAAGCAAAGAGGGCGTTCTCGTGCAAAATTACCGCCCTCTTCAAGGACAGCAGGGACGCATGGAGCCTTTGGCAGGGCATTCAGACCATCACGGATTACAAGCCCGCGCCGCAGAGCTGTGAAGGCGACGTCCGTCTGCTCAATGACCTCAACCGCTTCTTTGCTCGCTTCGACGCTCAGAACAGCACTTGCCCGCTGAAGGCCACTCCCCCTTCACACGAGCTGCCCCTGTGCCTCTCCGCCGACAGCGTGAGGAGGGCGCTTGCCGCGATCAACATCCGTAAGGCGGCGGGCCCTGACAACATCCCGGGTCGGGCGTTGAAGGACTGCGCTGGTGAGCTGACGGATGTCTTCACGGACATCTTTAACACTTCCCTGCAGCAGGCCATCGTCCCGTCGTGTTTCAAAGCTGCCACCATCGTACCTGTGCCGAAGAAACCCGCTCCGTCCTGCTTCAATGACTACCGCCCCGTGGCACTTACGCCCATCATCATGAAGTGCTTTGAGTGGCTTGTCATGGAGCACATCCGATCCGTTCTCCCCCCCACCACTGACCCCTTCCAGTTTGCGTACCGAGCCAAGCGGTCTTCTGAGGATGCCATCTGCTCTGCCCTCCACTCGGCCCTCACCCACCTGGAGAGGAGGGACTCGTATGTGAGATTGCTGTTTGTGGACTTCAGTTCTGCCTTCAACACCATTGTGCCACAACGCCTCATCAGCAAACTTGATGCGCTGGGCCTCAGTACCTACCTCTGCAACTGGCTACTGGACTTCCTCTGTCAGAGGCCACAGGTAGTACGTGTTGGCGACAAAATCTCCGCCAGCATCACGCTGAGCACGGGGACCCCCCAAGGCTGCGTGCTCAGTCCGCTGCTCTTCACCCTCCTGACGCATGACTGCACTGCAACCTACAGCGACAACCGTATCGTGAAGTTTGCTGACGACACGACTCTGGTGGGTCTCATCACCAAGGGAGACGAGACTCAATACAGGCTGGAGGTTGACCTTCTGACCACGTGGTGCAGGGACAACAACCTCCTGCTGAACGTCGACAAGACCAAGGAGATTGTTGTGGACTTCCGGAAGGGTCACACCCAAAACCTGCCGCTGACCATCGACGGTGCTGTGGTGGAGCGGGTGAGCAGCGCCAAGTTCCTGGGGGTGCACATCAGTGAGGATCTCTCCTGGTCCACCAACACCGCATCACTGGCAAAGAAAGCCCAGCGCCGCCTGTACTTCCTGCGGAAACTCAGGCGAGCGAGCGCTCCTCCGACCGTCATGACTGCATTTTACCGCGGCACCATTGAGAGCGTCCTCTCCAGCTGTATTGCTGTTTGGGGTGGCGGCTACACTGACTACAACTTGAAGGCCCTGCAGCGCATAGTGAACACTGCTGGTAAGATTGCTGGTGCTTCGCTCCCCTCCTTGAAGGACATTTACACCTCCCATCTCACCCGCAAGGCGACCACGATTGTGAGTGATGCGAGTCACCCCGCTCACTCTTTGTTCGAGCTTCTGCCCTCTGGGAAGAGGTACAGAAGCCTGCGCTCCCGCACCTCCAGACTCTCAAACAGCTTCATACTCCAGGCTGTTAGGATCCTGAACTCGCTCCCCCGTTCTGCGTAGCGTCCTGTACTTTTACTGTCTGAACTGTCTGAATGCACACTGGCTCTTATTATTTATTATTTGTTATTACTCTTATTTATTGTTTGTGCCTTTTTGTTTATGATGTTTTTTACTTTTGCGCTATGCTTGCTGGCTCCGTTATTTATTGTGTTATCTGTTTATTTATTATTTATTCATCACTCTTACTATTGATTGTTTGAATTTTTGCCTTCTTGTTTTTATATTGTGTCGCGTACATGTATGTCTATAGTGTTATGTGTCTCGTCACCGTGGGATAGAGAAAAACGTAATTTCGGTCTCTTTGTGTGTTGTGACATGTGGAGAGATTGACAATAAAGCTGACTTTGACTTTGACTTTGAATGTCAAGACGAAAGTAGCCTAGTGGATAATGTGTCTAACATTAAATATAGTTTTTGTTTTGTTTCTGCATTACCCAATACATCTCCTTCACATTGTGACACATTCTCCCATTATCTGTCTGTGTTAGGTAGAGAAAAAGATTTTAAAGGAAAGGTAAGTATTGTTGTGTTGTGTTGTGTTGTATTGTGTGTTGTCATTACCGTATTTTTCGGACTATAGGTCGCGTTTTTTTTCATAGTTTGGGTGGGTTATTTGAATAACTCTGAATGTTACGTCAGGCCCGTCCTCAGCTCTTTGTTTGTGTTTATGTCACATTAGTATACCTATCGTTTGGGCTGTTGTTGCTTGTTCATGTCTGTTCTTGGTGTTGGTTTTTTCGGATAAATTTCCCCTAAATGCGACTTATACTCCGGAGTGACTTACCTTTTTTTTCCATGTATAATGCGCCCCCATGTATAATACGCACCCTACAAATGGCATGTCGATGCTGGAAAAAAGCCTGTGCCCATGTTTAATACGCACCCAAATATTTTTTTTTTTTTTAAAGTCCCAATGATCGTCACACACGCATCTGGGTGTGGTGAAATGTGTCCTCTGCATTTGACCCATCCCCGTGTGATTTTGATCCATCCCCTGGGGGAGAGGGGAGCAGTGAGCAGCAGCGGCGCCGCGCTCGGGAATCATTTGGTGATCTAACCCCCCAATTCCAACCCTTAATGCTGAGTGCCAAGCAGGGAGGCAATGGGTCCCATTTTTATAGTCTTTGGTACGGTCTTAACTAGGCTGGATGTATTTTTTTTGTTGGCGTTGATTTCTCCAACTGCCCGTAAAGGCACCACCGCGATCAGTTAGGTTAATGAAAAGAGGAAAGTGACGTGCGGACATGTCAAAGTCAAAGTCAAAGTCAGCTTTATTGTCAATCTCTCCACATGTCACAACACACAAAGAGACCGAAATTACGTTTACTCTATCCCACGGTGACGAGACACCTAACACGATAGACATACATGTACGCGACACAATATAAAAACAAGAAGGCAAAAAGTCAAACAATCAATAGTAAGAGTGATGAATAAATAAACAGATAACACAATAAATAAGAGGAGCAAAATGGGTAGGCTCCAACGGGGCCTTGGTATGGCGGTGCACCTTCGCACGCTGACAAGCCACACATGAGTCGGCTCTGTATGGGAGAGAAGTTGAAGAGGAATAAAAACACCCTTGGAAACCAAAACTTGCCCCTCGTCGTGACTCGGAACCGCAACAAATGTTTCAGATTTGTGTAGGGTACATTGTGACAGCAAACGAGCAGGTGATCCAGCAAGCGTCTGATACGAGAGCATTGCGTTCGTATGGAGCGTGTTTGAAGTGAACAGCAGAGACGAAAGGAACAAAGCAAAGTGTTGTGAAATAAAATATTACCTGTAATACGCATTTTGTTATTTGCTGATTGTATTAAACTATCACATTCATTGACAGTCAAGAAGAGGACTATTCGCATCGGATCTATAGTGCGCATGCGCAGTGATACTGCCTCCGTGTGACGTCCAGTCCGCGATGGAGATTAAAAAACAAACTATTTGACAATAACACAGGTTTCTGTTCCTGTCTTTGGTAATGTCACCCTGTCTTTTTGTTCCACGTCTTTGTCGGTCAGTCCTGTTGTTGGTTTTGTTAGAGAGTTATGTTAGTTTACCAAGTCTGTGTTTTGAGTTCCTCCAATGAACCCTGGTCCAAGCTGCACTTGGTCGCCCTGCTCCTTTCCACACTCCATCCGTGACAAGATTTTCTTCAAAAATTGTTGTACAATGATTTTCTTACAAAAAAAAAATAAAAAATTGTACCCATATATAATGCGCACCCCAGATTTTAGGACAATAAATTAGTTAAATTTTGCGCAATATACATGGAAAAAAACGGTAGTCTCCTCTCTTCCAAAAATGTTTATTGAATGTTATCAAAAGGAAAGGTTATGTAACATAGTGGTAAACATGCTCTTTCCTAAATTCTACTGCACGTGCTGCAGCCATGAAATTCTAAGTAAATTATTATTTGAAAAATAAAGTTAATGAATTTGAGCATTAAATATGTTGTCTTTGTCGTGTATTCAATTGAATATAGGTTGAAATGGATTTTCAAATTGTGTTTTGTTTTTATTTACATTTTACACAATTTCCCAACTTCAACCGAATCCGGTTTGTAGAATAAAACAAAAAGCTGTCTAGTCTGGGCTCGCTTTGTACAGGCCGATGAGGACAAGACAACACGACATGAGTAAAAACAAAACAATGAACGAGAGCAATAATTGACTTTGAACCTTTCATTCCAGCTTCAAAACTATTCTTGTCTCACGTTCTTACAATTGGGCTCTTTGAAAGCACTGGAATTTCTGTACAATGTGTTTTGCTCTTTGAGTCAGTAACTTTACAAAAAGGCATTCAAAGTTGTCAAGAGAAAAGGACAAACCAAGTAGAGTCGAGTCTTAGTGAACATCGCACGCTTGTTCACATTGCATCTGGACATGACATCTAGTTGGCTAATAACAGCTAAGCTAAATGCCAAAAACACTTATGATAAGTTTGCTCTCCAGGCCTTCTCGCAGCAGCTGTACAGGTATGTTGTCGATCTTAGTCAGTGACATTTTTTTTGTTTTTGTGGGGTTTTTTTTGTTAAAATGGTGATACTATTTATTTTGAGCAGAGTAGGAAGGGCATTAAATTTTCGTCTTCGATGTCTTGCTTGCATTGTTAATTTTCTCCATGGACTTCGATTGGTCTTGGGATGTTTGGAACTGACACAGCGAGGTTGACTCTATGACGCCACCTGTGGCTTCGATGAGGCAATTGGAAAATGCTCTGTGGGGCATTTTGCACATGAAGCTGTTGACTTGGGCGCAAGACATTGGCTTCCATCTTCTTCCAGTCTGAAGGAAAACAATCAATTTCAGTGGAGCGCAAATCTATTCATCTTCCAAATGCTGATTTGACCACGCACCTGCCGTAACACAGCCACAGAGTGTTTACCGAGGCTGACACGCTGGCCCAGTAGGTGAAGGTCACCTTGTGGCGGTCCGACCACACGAACGTGCCGGGAAGCACCAGGTTGTTCAGTTGGGTCCACATGTCGCTGGTTTCTGCAGGAACGGATGGGAACAGAGCTCTCATCCGGTTCTCAGATATTGCACCCATCGAGTCGTTCTACGGAGACTGTTGGAAATTTAAGGTTGGGATGCGCGCCAACGTTAGAGGCACTTTAACCCACGCCTGCTCCACCTCGGTGCGGATGGACACCAGTTTGGCACCAATACCACGGCAGACCCGTTGAGCATCAGCCCAGTTCAATTCATCATCAAAATGTTTGTAGCAGAACCCCGCAAACTCCTCCCAGTCAGGTGACGAGCATCTGGGCTCTGCAGGCGAGACCCTGTGTGAGTTTTAGTCGTCATGAAAGTTGGCGTGACCTAAAATTTTTTTTAACTCACCCCTGTCCGCAAACATAAAAGACACACCCAGTGCAAATAATAAAGTGATAATTAGTCGGTTGCTCTTCATGGGACTTCTCTGTCTGGAGGTGTTCCCGTTCCCGGTGGAGCCCAAGTAAACGTGCTGCTTGGGAGCGCTCATCACAATGCAATCTCCTCCGATGTTGTTCTGAATGACTCCAGCGTGAATAGCAGCCGCGCAGATGTGCGAGTCCTGCATTTACACATAGTTGCAGTCACAGACAAGAAGTCCACCGGTGGGGTCAGGCAATCCCGTACTGCAGAGTAGACCATCGTTCCTGTTAGAAAAATGTATATATATGTTATCATGCGTTCTCTAATCAATGCTTTACCCCAATAGTACTGCAAGAGATGCTTGCTGTTTGGCCTTGGTGTTTTTATGATGTACCACAGAAGAGAGATTACAGCTGGGTCAGACAGGACGCAGCTGGCAACTCAGTGACACAGCAAAATGAAGACATCAACCAAGACAGTTCCTGATTTCATCACAGACACAAACAATGATCGCTGATCACTCATGTTTCCTGATTTCATCACAGACATAAACAATGATCGCTGATCACTCATGTTTCCTGAATTCATCACAGACACAAAGAATGGTTGCTGATCACTCGTACTCTTTCTCACACTGTTCCATATGAGTATGTAACACCTTGTGATTTTTCTTCTTACGAGACAAAGCCCACGTGCTTCCCTCCTCCCCTTTTACACCCTGTTCCAAATTATTATGCAAATTGTATTTAAGTGTCATAAAGATTAAATTTTTTGTTTTTAAATTAAACTCATGGACGCTATTCCGTGTAAGGGCTCTTTGGATAACTGAGAGCAATCTCAGACACCGGTGATGATTCCCGGCCAGTTGAGCCCAAATTAAGGAAAAACTACTTAAGAATGGCGTTCCACATTATTAAGCAGATGAGTTGAAGTTCGCTTTGAGCAGTGGCGGACGCCAACCCACGACCGGTGGGAGAGCTCGGAGGGCGGATGGGCTTTCAAGGAAGCCCCGCCGGCCGGTCCCACTCGCACTTAGAATTTTTTCTTTTTTTTTGGCTTCCATAATGTACCGGGCGCGGACGCAAACCCACGCCGGGCAGGAGAGCTCGGAAGGCGGACTGGCTTTCAAGGAAGCGCCGCCAGCTGGTCCGCGGGCCAAACAGGGTTCCATAAAGTACCGGTGGCGGCCACTAACTCACGCCCGGCAGAGCAGCTCGGGAGGCGGACTGGCTTTCAAGGAAGCGCCGCCAGCTGGTCCGCGGGCCAAACAGGGTTCCATAAAGTACCGGTGGCGGCCACTAACTCACGCCCGGCAGAGCAGCTCGGGAGGCGGACTGGCTTTCAAGGAAGCGCCGCCAGCTGGAAGTCGGCCAGTGGCGGTCGGCCGGTGGCCGTCGGGGGCTGGCGCTTGGGGCCGGTGGCGGTTGCTTTGTGGCGGTCGGGGGGTGGCGGTCGGGGCTGGCGCTTGGGGCCGGTGGCGGTCGGGGGGTGGCGGTCGGGGGGTGGCGGTCGGGGCTGGCGCTTGGGGCCGGTGGCGGTCGCCTTGTGGCGGTCGCCTTGTGGCGGTCGGGGGGTGGCGGTCGGGGCTGGCGGTCGGGGCCGGTGGCGGTCGCCTTGTGGCGGTCGCCTTGTGGCGGTCGGGGGGTGGCGGTCGGGGCTGGCGCTTGGGGCCGGTGGCGGTCGCCTTGTGGCGGTCGGGGGGTGGCGGTCGGGGCTGGCGCTTGGGGCCGGTGGCGGTCGCCTTGTGGCGGTCGGGGGGTGGCAGTCGGGGCTGGCGCTTGGGGCCGGTGGCGGTCGCCTTGTGGCGGTCGCCTTGTGGCGGTCGCCTTGTGGCGGTCGCCTTGTGGCGGTCGCCTTGTGGCGGTCGCCTTGTGGCGGTCGCCTTGTGGCGGTCGGGGGGTGGCGGTCGGGGCTGGCGCTTGGGGCCGGTGGCGGTCGCCTTGTGGCGGTCGCCTTGTGGCGGTCGGGGGGTGGCGGTCGGGGCTGGCGCTTGGGGCCGGTGGCAGTCGCCTTGTGGCGGTCGCCTTGTGGCGGTCGCCTTGTGGCGGTCGCCTTGTGGCGGTCGGGGGGTGGCGGTCGGGGCTGGCGCTTGGGGCCGGTGGCGGTCGCCTTGTGGCGGTCGGGGGGTGGCGGTCGGGGCTGGCGCTTGGGGCCGGTGGCGGTCGCCTTGTGGCGGTCGCCTTGTGGCGGTCGCCTTGTGGCGGTCGGGGGGTGGCGGTCGGGGCTGGCGCTTGGGGCCGGTGGCGGTCGCCTTGTGGCGGTCGGGGGGTGGCGGTCGGGGCTGGCGCTTGGGGCCGGTGGCGGTCGCCTTGTGGCGCCTTGGAAGTCGGCCAGTGGCGGTCGGCCGGTGGCCGTCGGGGGCTGGCGCTTGGGGCCGGTGGCGGTTGCTTTGTGGCGGTCGGGGGGTGGCGGTCGGGGCTGGCGCTTGGGGCCGGTGGCGGTCGGGGGGTGGCGGTCGGGGGGTGGCGGTCGGGGCTGGCGCTTGGGGCCGGTGGCGGTCGCCTTGTGGCGGTCGCCTTGTGGCGGTCGCCTTGTGGCGGTCGGGGGGTGGCGGTCGGGGCTGGCGCTTGGGGCCGGTGGCGGTCTCCTTGTGGCGGTCGGGGGGGTGGCGGTCGGGGCTGGCGCTTGGGGCCGGTGGCGGTCGCCTTGTGGCGGTCGGGGGGTGGCGGTCGGGGGGTGGCGGTCGGGGCTGGCGCTTGGGGCCGGTGGCGGTCGCCTTGTGGCGGTCGGGGGGTGGCGGTCGGGGCTGGCGCTTGGGGCCGGTGGCGGTCGCCTTGTGGCGGTCGGGGGGTGGCAGTCGGGGCTGGCGCTTGGGGCCGGTGGCGGTCGCCTTGTGGCGGTCGCCTTGTGGCGGTCGCCTTGTGGCGGTCGCCTTGTGGCGGTCGGGGGGTGGCGGTCGGGGCTGGCGCTTGGGGCCGGTGGCGGTCGCCTTGTGGCGGTCGCCTTGTGGCGGTCGCCTTGTGGCGGTCGAGGGGTGGCGGTCGGGGCTGGCGCTTGGGGCCGGTGGCGGTCGCCTTGTGGCGGTCGCCTTGTGGCGGTCGCCTTGTGGCGGTCGCCTTGTGGCGGTCGCCTTGTGGCGGTCGGGGGTTGGCGGTCGGGGCTGGCGCTTGGGGCCGGTGGCGGTCGCCTTGTGGCGGTCGCCTTGTGGCGGTCGGGGGGTGGCGGTCGGGGCT
>NC_083755.1:117500-120000 GCF_033458585.1 Syngnathus typhle
CATGTCGTGAACAGCCTCGCCAGTTGCGTACCGTCCGGGTCCCAGTCAAGAAGAGCCTGCTTCCTGATCCCGTCTGGGCCCGGTGCAGAGCAATTCCTCATCTTAGCCAAGTTAGATACAACTTCCGGCCCCAGGATCGGGTGGTAGAATGGTTCGTCATCCGCGGTCAGTCCCACCTCGAAGCCCTTAGTCCATAAAACGGCTCGACCGTTTCCACTTACTCCGAAGTGTCTATCCACCAACTCCAGCGGCAAATCACACCTAAGGGGCGTCAGACCATCCAAGATCCGCCGTGCCAGCCCCTTCCTCACCTCAGAATAGCCGCGCTGCTGGTGGTAGAACACTCTCCTACGTTGGACGAGCCGCCTCGCCCAACCCGTCTTCCATTGGTCTCGAGGTCTGGACCTCGCGGACTTTGTCGGCCACACTACCTTACCCCCCAGGGCTTTCATGAGATCCAAAGCAGAGGACTCGATCAGGCTAGGCTCCCGACCTGCTTTCTTGACTAAGGCAGCGGTGGCCCGATGCTCCACACCCCCCGCCAGCAGCTTTTCCAGAACTCTATTCTCCACCAGATCTGGAAGCGACGGGGGGCAGGTCCATTTCTGGGGCGTCGCCCTGGCAGCCAGGGCTCGCCAACGCACACCAGACTCACCGCCTGCCGCACGACCGCACAGGGACCCCCATTTCCACCTCACCTGCTCTCCGGACTTGCCCGTTCCAACATCCGGGCCACCATCACATTTTCTGCTTATGATTCCTGTACCTTTCCATAAGCTTCACCATCCGAGCCTCCTCCTTCACCAAGACCTGGTCCGGAGGCCTCGGATCCCTCTTACGTCGCTTTCTAGACGGGCCCTCTCCCGCCTTTTATCCACGCCACCACGGAGAGCAGGCCGCAGCGCTAACACGACCCCCGCCACCCCAACTCTCATACCCGAGGCGACGGAGGCCATTGATTCAGACACCACTGAGGAGTTCTCAAGAGTTTCGCCAGCCGGGGTCCACCCGCTCCTTCGGCCTGACTGACTGTGACTCTGATCCTGTGCCTCTGTCTGTACGGACTTCCTAACCAAGGAGGTTTTGCAACCATGGCCCGTAGAAGTGACTACAAGCCGTTTGGGGACCCCGAGCAATGCCTCCAGTGGTTGGTCCCCATGGCCCCCGGAGAGGTTGATTCGCTGGCCGCACACGTGCCCAACCTCAAGCACGTCACGGGGAGGTCAATCGAGCAGCAGCAGCCCCTCACCTAGCTGCGCCTCAGCCAATTTTGGTAACCCAGAACGGCTATCCTGGGTGGTCCGTAATATATCAGACATGCCTACGGCCTCACTACCGTGAGAACACACGAGAGAGCAAAGTCTCCCGATTCTAGTGAGCTATACATCGAGATCAACCCCGGGCAGCCGTCTGCTAGGCCACGCAGCCTAGCAACCAACTCGTAAGCCACCGCAGTCCAACCCACTAAGGAGAGGCCTGCCACATAGTGTCAGACTCACCCCCCGTAAAGCTGGCCAACAGACAACTCGCAACCCAACTGCCCGGAGCTACAAAAGCCCAGAGAGCTATGGAGCTCATCAACGGGGAGGAAAGCGGCCTGCAACAAACTGGCCACTACCCCCCGTACATCACATATTCGCCCCAAGAGGATTTGAGAAACGCATTCAGCAAAGGTCCAAGCGAGCACACAGGCATCCACGTGACACCCACCCACTCGGCCTGGCCTCCGTTCCATACCACTAGGCGCCGCCCACACCAGTGCGCAGATTCGGGTCATCTCGGTCTCGCTACCATACGGTCACACCCTGCGTACCAACAGAGCGCTGAGCGAACGCTAAGTCAGCCTACAGAGGTGTTAGAGTGCGACTCACAGGGAGAGGAACCGTCCACCCAACGTCGACCTAGGTCGAGGCCGGCAGGGGCCCTCTCCAAGGCGAGTCTATATTGCCAGTCGGTCAGTTTGGGAAAGTTGGGGGGGGTACCCGGTGGCCGTCGGGAACAGACAGGGACCGGTCGGGAGGGAGGGGGGGTAAGTCTGGCCGCTGGGAACAAGCGTCCATCCTGGGGATTTTACGAACGAGCCAAAGCCGGGAACAGACATAAGCTCGGGAGCCTCGCAGTCTCAAAGACTTTCATCTCACCATCAGAGATATCAGACTGTCACAGAGTCCGAGACACTATCGGACACAAGTAGCGCTCAGGGAGAATATTCTCACCTTTCGGGACAGGAAGGTCGCCCAGCCATGCAGCCCCTTCCCAAAGTCTGCACGCCTACCGCTTTGATGAGCCAGCACGGCAATTCTGGCCAATACCTTGCCACGCTCTGTGCGGGGGGTATAATGTGCGGGCGCCGGTCCCCCTAAGCTGATTGCGTTAGCCGGCTAGTGCGGGGTGCTGAAATCCGCACAGCCGTTACCAGTGGGCACCACGAGGAGGTGCAATCTTGCATGACGCGACTGACAGCCGAGGAGCAACCCGCCTGCGACTGCTCCCCTCGAGC
>NC_083755.1:127500-385000 GCF_033458585.1 Syngnathus typhle
CCGCTGTGGCCAGCTGGCAACTAGCTACGGAAGGGTACCGGCGCTCCCGACGAACCCGCCGGGGTGGCTGGTGACCAACACTGCGTTCGGCGCTTATTGCTGCGACCGGGAGGGAAGCTGCGCCCCGTCCGAGTCAGACTCGGTCGTTGCGGCCCCCCCGAGCCCGCACGCCTCTCGCGGAAGGTCATACGCCACCGGCGGCACGAAAGACGCCTCCCGCAACGCGGTAGTCGGGAAAGGCTATTCGGATAGTCGAGCAGAGTTGCGACAACACATCCCGCGGTGCCGTCTGGCTGGGCAAGGGTTTGAGAAACAGCATTCGCAGTAGACCGGCGCGGCCGGCGGACGCCCACGCGGCGTGCCGCAATCGGATCGCGCGCTCGGCCTCCGTTGATTTCCTCTAGGTGGGTGATTCGGGGCGTCTCGGTCTCGCTGCCGTACGGTCGCGCCAAGGCCTGCGGGGGCGGCGCGTAGCGCACGCGCTCGCGGCGGCCGAGGCGCTAGAGTGCGACCTGCAAGTGGGGAGGAACCGTCCACCCAACGCCGGCGCGAGCCGGGGCCGGTGGGGGCCCTACCAAGGCGGGTCATGAGTGCCAGTCGGTCAGTTCGGGAGAAGGGGAGGGTACTCGGAGGCCCGCCGGGAGCAGACGGGGGTCCGGAAGCTGAGGGGGGTGAAGGACGGCGGCCGGGAGCAGACGGCCGTCCCCGGGAGGGGGTGTTCGTTCACGTGCGGACGCCGGGAGTAGGCGGCCGTCACGCGATTCTGCCAACCGTTCCAACCGGCCTGTGTTTAAGGAGGCGGCCGGTCCTCCGTCCTTGGATGGATAACATTTGCAGATTTTCGCCCGGCCGGTGGTTTAAGGAGGCGGCCGGTCCTCCCTCCTTGGATGTATAACATTCGCAGATTTTCGCCCGGCCGGTGGTTTAAGGAGGCGGCCGGTCCTCCCTCCTTGGATGTATAACATTCGCAGATTTTCGCCCGGCCTATGTTTAGTGAGGCGACCGGTCCTCCCTCCTTGGATGTATAACATTCGCAGATTTTCGCCCGGCCGGTGGTTTAAGGAGGCGGCCGGTCCTCCCTCCTTGGATGTATAACATTCGCAGATTTTCGCCCGGCCTATGTTTAGTGAGGCGACCGGTCCTCCCTCCTTGGATGTATAACATTCGCAGATTTTCGCCCGGCCGGTGGTTTAAGGAGGCGGCCGGTCCTCCCTCCTTGGATGTATAACATTCGCAGATTTTCGCCCGGCCTATGTTTAGTGAGGCGACCGGTCCTCCACGGAGAGCGACCCGCAAGTGGGGAGGAACCGTCCACCCAACGCCGGCGCGAGCCGGGGCCGGTGGGGGCCCTACCAAGGCGGGTCTCATTGCCTCTCGGTCAGTTCGGGAGAAGGTGGGGGTACTCGGAGGCCCGCCGGGAGCAGACGGGGGTCCGGAAGGTGAGGGGGTGAAGGACGGCGGTCGGGAGCAGACGGCCGTCCCCGGGAGGGGGTGTTCGTTCACGTGCGGACGCCGGGAGCAGGCGGCCGTCACGCAATTCTGCCAACCGTTCCTACCGGCCTGTGTTTAAGGAGGCGGCCGGTCCTCCACGAGAAGAATTCTGCCAACGTTCCACCGGCCTGTGTTTAAGGAGGCGGCCGGTCCTCCCCGTCGTTCCGCCGGCCTGTGTTTAGGCCGGTCGTCCACTATTCCTTCCTTGGATGGAAAGCATGTAGCACTTTGAAAATTTTCGAGCACTGTGACACTTTGAAAATTTTCGAGAGTTTTTGTACTTAGAAAAATTTTCGCTCTTGCACTTCCAGAGTGTTGCGGTAGGCTCCTAGGTTCGCTGTCCGAGCATGTGAACACTTTTTGGGGGGGAACACATCGCTAGAGACACCAGCCGCCTGGTTCTCGGGGCCAAAACTTGTGTTCCCCACACTCGTTCTGACTATATTTTGCGATTTGGGGGTAAAGGTAATGAGTACAGTGACTAGGGGGACCAACTCATCGTACTCTGGCGCACCAACAGACCAAAGCTGGTACTGCATTTACCCCTGGTACCCCAACGCCTGGTACCTGAAGGGCGAGAGGCTGATTTTGCGCTATTTGCGGCCGACCGGGGAACCAGCGCGGAGCGGACACATTACGGCGAAAGAGCCGTTGGCACTTGGAAAATTTTCGCTAAAGTTGGCGCGAGCTCCAGAAGGAGAGGCTGATTTTTCGCTATTTGCGGCCGACCGCGGAACCAGCGCGGAGCGGACACTTTACGGCGCAAGAGCCGTTGGCACTTAGAAATTTTTCGCCAAAGTTGGCGCGAGCTCCAGAAGGAGAGGCTGATTTTTCGCCATTTGTGGCCGACCGAGGGAACCAGGCAAAGCGGACACTTTACGGCGCAAGAGCCGTTGGCACTTAGAAAATATTCGCCAAAGTTGGCGCGAGCTCCAGAAGGAGAGGCTGATTTTTCGCTATTTGCGGCCGACCGAGGGAACCAGACAAAGCGGACACATTACGGCGCAAGAGCCGTTGGCACTTAGAAAATATTCGCCAAAGTTGGCGCGAGCTCCAGAAGGAGAGGCTGATTTTTCGCCATTTGTGGCCGACCGAGGGAACCAGACAAAGCGGACACATTACGGCGCAAGAGCCGTTGGCACTTAGAAAATATTCGCCAAAGTTGGCGCGAGCTCCAGAAGGAGAGGCTGATTTTTCGCTATTTGTGGCCGACCGAGGGAACCAGACAAAGCGGACACATTACTGCGCAAGAGCCGTTGGCACTTAGAAAATATTCGCCAAAGTTGGCGCGAGCTCCAGAAGGAGAGGCTGATATTTCGCTATGTGCGGCCGACCGAGGGGACCAGCCAAAGCGGACACATTACGGCGCAAGAGCCGTTGGCACTTAGAAAATATTCGCCAAAGTTGGCGCGAGCTCCAGAAGGAGAGGCTGATTTTTCGCTATGTGCGGCCGACCGAGGGAACCAGACAAAGCGGACACATTACTGCGCAAGAGCCGTTGGCACTTAGAAAATATTCGCCAAAGTTGGCGCGAGCTCCAGAAGGAGAGGCTGATTTTTCGCCATTTGTGGCCGACCGAGGGAACCAGACAAAGCGGACACATTACGGCGCAATAGCCGTTGGCACTTAGAAAATATTCGCCAAAGTTGGCGCGAACTCCAGAAGGAGAGGCTGATTTTTCGCTATGTGCGGCCGACCGAGGGGACCAGCCAAAGCGGACACTTTACGGCGCAAGAGCCGTTGGCACTTAGAAATTTTTCGCCAAAGTTGGCGCGAGCTCCAGAAGGAGAGGCTGATTTTTCGCTATTTGTGGCCGACCGAGGGAACCAGGCAAAGCGGACACTTTACGGCGCAAGAGCCGTTGGCACTTAGAAAATATTCGCCAAAGTTGGCGCGAGCTCCAGAAGGAGAGGCTGATTTTTCGCTATTTGCGGCCGACCGAGGGAACCAGACAAAGCGGACACTTTACGGCGCAAGAGCCGTTGGCACTTAGAAAATATTCGCCAAAGTTGGCGCGAGCTCCAGAAGGAGAGGCTGATTTTTCGCTATGTGCGGCCGACCGAGGGGACCAGCCAAAGCGGACACTTTACTGCGCAAGAGCCGTTGGCACTTAGAAAATATTCGCCAAAGTTGGCGCGAGCTCCAGAAGGAGAGGCTGATTTTTCGCTATGTGCGGCCGACCGAGGGGACCAGCCAAAGCGGACACATTACGGCGCAAGAGCCGTTGGCACTTAGAAAATATTCGCCAAAGTTGGCGCGAGCTCCAGAAGGAGAGGCTGATTTTTCGCTATGTGCGGCCGACCGAGGGGACCAGCCAAAGCGGACACTTTACGGCGCAAGAGCCGTTGGCACTTAGAAAATATTCGCCAAAGTTGGCGCGAGCTCCAGAAGGAGAGGCTGATTTTTCGCTATGTGCGGCCGACCGAGGGGACCAGCCAAAGCGGACACTTTACGGCGCAAGAGCCGTTGGCACTTAGAAATTTTTCGCCAAAGTTGGCGCGAGCTCCAGAAGGAGAGGCTGATTTTTCGCCATTTGTGGCCGACCGAGGGAACCAGACAAAGCGGACACATTACGGCGCAAGAGCCGTTGGCACTTAGAAAATATTCGCCAAAGTTGGCGCGAGCTCCAGAAGGAGAGGCTGATTTTTCGCTATTTGCGGCCGACCGAGGGAACCAGACAAAGCGGACACTTTACGGCGCAAGAGCCGTTGGCACTTAGAAAATATTCGCCAAAGTTGGCGCGAGCTCCAGAAGGAGAGGCTGATTTTTCGCTATTTGCGGCCGACCGAGGGAACCAGACAAACCGGACACATTACGGCGCAAGAGCCGTTGGCACTTAGAAAATATTCGCCTGAGTTGGCGCGAGCTCCAGGTGGAGAGGCTGATTTTTCGCCATTTGTGGCCGACCGAGGGAACCAGACAAAGCGGACACATTACGGCGCAAGAGCCGTTGGCACTTAGAAATTTTTCGCCAAAGTTGGCGCGAGCTCCAGAAGGAGAGGCTGATTTTTCGCCATTTGTGGCCGACCGAGGGAACCAGACAAAGCGGACACATTACGGCGCAAGAGCCGTTGGCACTTAGAAATTTTTCGCCAAAGTTGGCGCGAGCTCCAGAAGGAGAGGCTGATTTTTCGCCATTTGTGGCCGACCGAGGGAACCAGACAAAGCGGACACATTACGGCGCAAGAGCCGTTGGCACTTAGAAAATATTCGCCAAAGTTGGCGCGAGCTCCAGAAGGAGAGGCTGATTTTTCGCCATTTGTGGCCGACCGAGGGAACCAGACAAAGCGGACACTTTACGGCGCAAGAGCCGTTGGCACTTAGAAAATATTCGCCAAAGTTGGCGCGAGCTCCAGAAGGAGAGGCTGATTTTTCGCTATGTGCGGCCGACCGAGGGGACCAGCCAAAGCGGACACTTTACTGCGCAAGAGCCGTTGGCACTTAGAAAATATTCGCCAAAGTTGGCGCGAGCTCCAGAAGGAGAGGCTGATTTTTCGCTATGTGCGGCCGACCGAGGGGACCAGCCAAAGCGGACACATTACGGCGCAAGAGCCGTTGGCACTTAGAAAATATTCGCCAAAGTTGGCGCGAGCTCCAGAAGGAGAGGCTGATTTTTCGCTATGTGCGGCCGACCGAGGGGACCAGCCAAAGCGGACACTTTACGGCGCAAGAGCCGTTGGCACTTAGAAAATATTCGCCAAAGTTGGCGCGAGCTCCAGAAGGAGAGGCTGATTTTTCGCTATGTGCGGCCGACCGAGGGGACCAGCCAAAGCGGACACTTTACGGCGCAAGAGCCGTTGGCACTTAGAAATTTTTCGCCAAAGTTGGCGCGAGCTCCAGAAGGAGAGGCTGATTTTTCGCTATTTGCGGCCGACCGAGGGAACCAGGCAAAGCGGAAACTTTACGGCGCAAGAGCCGTTGGCACTTAGAAAATATTCGCCAAAGTTGGCGCGAGCTCCAGAAGGAGAGGCTGATTTTTCGCTATTTGCGGCCGACCGAGGGAACCAGACAAAGCGGACACTTTACGGCGCAAGAGCCGTTGGCACTTAGAAAATATTCGCCAAAGTTGGCGCGAGCTCCAGAAGGAGAGGCTGATTTTTCGCTATTTGCGGCCGACCGAGGGAACCAGACAAAGCAGACACATTACGGCGCAAGAGCCGTTGGCACTTAGAAAATATTCGCCTGAGTTGGCGCGAGCTCCAGGTGGAGAGGCTGATTTTTCGCCATTTGTGGCCGACCGAGGGAACCAGACAAAGCGGACACATTACGGCGCAAGAGCCGTTGGCACTTAGAAATTTTTCGCCAAAGTTGGCGCGAGCTCCAGAAGGAGAGGCTGATTTTTCGCCATTTGTGGCCGACCGAGGGAACCAGACAAAGCGGACACATTACGGCGCAAGAGCCGTTGGCACTTAGAAAATATTCGCCAAAGTTGGCGCGAGCTCCAGAAGGAGAGGCTGATTTTTCGCTATTTGCGGCCGACCGAGGGAACCAGACAAAGCGGACACATTACGGCGCAAGAGCCGTTGGCACTTAGAAAATATTCGCCTGAGTTGGCGCGAGCTCCAGGTGGAGAGGCTGATTTTTCGCCATTTGTGGCCGACCGAGGGAACCAGACAAAGCGGACACATTACGGCGCAAGAGCCGTTGGCACTTAGAAATTTTTCGCCAAAGTTGCCGCGAGCTCCAGAAGGAGAGGCAGATTTTTCGCCATTTGTGGCCGACCGAGGGAACCAGACAAAGCGGACACATTACGGCGCAAGAGCCGTTGGCACTTAGAAATTTTTCGCCAAAGTTGGCGCGAGCTCCAGAAGGAGAGGCTGATTTTTCGCCATTTGTGGCCGACCGAGGGAACCAGACAAAGCGGACACATTACGGCGCAAGAGCCGTTGGCACTTAGAAAATATTCACCAAAGTTGGCGCGAGCTCCAGGTGGAGAGGCTGATTTTTCGCCATTTGTGGCCGACCGAGGGAACCAGACAAAGCGGACACATTACGGCGCAAGAGCCGTTGGCACTTAGAAATTTTTCACCAAAGTTGGCGCGAGCTCCAGAAGGAGAGGCTGATTTTTCGCCATTTGTGGCCGACCGAGGGAACCAGACAAAGCGGACACATTACGGCGCAAGAGCCGTTGGCACTTAGAAATTTTTCGCCAAAGTTGGGGCGAGCTCCAGAAGGAGAGGCTGATTTTTCGCCATTTGTGGCCGACCGAGGGAACCAGACAAAGCGGACACATTACGGCGCAAGAGCCGTTGGCACTTAGAAATTTTTCGCCAAAGTTGGCGCGAGCTCCAGAAGGAGAGGCTGATTTTTCGCTATTTGTGGCCGACCGAGGGAACCAGACAAAGCGGACACAATACGGCGCAAGAGCCGTTGGCACTTAGAAATCTTTCGCCAAAGTTGGCGCGAGCTCCAGAAGGAGAGGCTGATTTTTCGCCATTTGTGGCCGACCGAGGGAACCAGACAAAGCGGACACTTTACGGCGCAAGAGCCGTTGGCACTTAGAAAATATTCGCCAAAGTTGGCGCGAGCTCCAGAAGGAGAGGCTGATTTTTCGCCATTTGTGGCCGACCGAGGGAACCAGACAAAGCGGACACATTACGGCGCAAGAGCCGTTGGCACTTAGAAAATATTCGCCAAAGTTGGCGCGAGCTCCAGAAGGAGAGGCTGATTTTTCGCTATGTGCGGCCGACCGAGGGAACCAGACAAAGCGGACACTTTACGGCGCAAGAGCCGTTGGCACTTAGAAAATATTCGCCAAAGTTGGCGCGAGCTCCAGAAGGAGAGGCTGATTTTTCGCTATGTGCGGCCGACCGAGGGGACCAGCCAAAGCGGACACTTTACGGCGCAAGAGCCGTTGGCACTTAGAAATTTTTCGCAAAGTTGGCGCGAGCTCCAGAAGGAGAGGCTGATTTTTCGCTATTTGCGGCCGACCGAGGGAACCAGGCAAAGCGGAAACTTTACGGCGCAAGAGCCGTTGGCACTTAGAAAATATTCGCCAAAGTTGGCGCGAGCTCCAGAAGGAGAGGCTGATTTTTCGCTATTTGCGGCCGACCGAGGGAACCAGACAAAGCGGACACTTTACGGCGCAAGAGCCGTTGGCACTTAGAAAATATTCGCCAAAGTTGGCGCGAGCTCCAGAAGGAGAGGCTGATTTTTCGCTATTTGCGGCCGACCGAGGGAACCAGACAAAGCGGACACATTACGGCGCAAGAGCCGTTGGCACTTAGAAAATATTCGCCTGAGTTGGCGCGAGCTCCAGGTGGAGAGGCTGATTTTTCGCCATTTGTGGCCGACCGAGGGAACCAGACAAACCGGACACATTACGGCGCAAGAGCCGTTGGCACTTAGAAATTTTTCGCCAAAGTTGGCGCGAGCTCCAGAAGGAGAGGCTGATTTTTCGCCATTTGTGGCCGACCGAGGGAACCAGACAAAGCGGACACATTACGGCGCAAGAGCCGTTGGCACTTAGAAAATATTCGCCAAAGTTGGCGCGAGCTCCAGAAGGAGAGGCTGATTTTTCGCTATTTGCGGCCGACCGAGGGAACCAGACAAAGCGGACACTTTACGGCGCAAGAGCCGTTGGCACTTAGAAAATATTCGCCAAAGTTGGCGCGAGCTCCAGAAGGAGAGGCTGATTTTTCGCCATTTGTGGCCGACCGAGGGAACCAGACAAAGCGGACACATTACGGCGCAAGAGCCGTTGGCACTTAGAAAATATTCGCCAAAGTTGGTGCGAGCTCCAGAAGGAGAGGCTGATTTTTCGCTATGTGCGGCCGACCGAGGGAACCAGACAAAGCGGACACTTTACGGCGCAAGAGCCGTTGGCACTTAGAAAATATTCGCCAAAGTTGGCGCGAGCTCCAGAAGGAGAGGCTGATTTTTCGCTATGTGCGGCCGACCGAGGGGACCAGCCAAAGCGGACACTTTACGGCGCAAGAGCCGTTGGCACTTAGAAATTTTTCGCCAAAGTTGGAGCGAGCTCCAGAAGGAGAGGCTGATTTTTCGCTATTTGCGGCCGACCGAGGGAACCAGGCAAAGCGGAAACTTTACGGCGCAAGAGCCGTTGGCACTTAGAAAATATTCGCCAAAGTTGGCGCGAGCTCCAGAAGGAGAGGCTGATTTTTCGCTATTTGCGGCCGACCGAGGGAACCAGACAAAGCGGACACTTTACGGCGCAAGAGCCGTTGGCACTTAGAAAATATTCGCCAAAGTTGGCGCGAGCTCCAGGTGGAGAGGCTGATTTTTCGCCATTTGTGGCCGACCGAGGGAACCAGACAAAGCGGACACATTACGGCGCAAGAGCCGTTGGCACTTAGAAATTTTTCGCCAAAGTTGGCGCCAGCTCCAGAAGGAGAGGCTGATTTTTCGCCATTTGTGGCCGACCGAGGGAACCAGACAAAGCGGACACATTACGGCGCAAGAGCCGTTGGCACTTAGAAAATATTCGCCAAAGTTGGCGCGAGCTCCAGAAGGAGAGGCTGATTTTTCGCTATTTGCGGCCGACCGAGGGAACCAGACAAAGCGGACACATTACGGCGCAAGAGCCGTTGGCACTTAGAAAATATTCGCCTGAGTTGGCGCGAGCTCCAGGTGGAGAGGCTGATTTTTCGCCATTTGTGGCCGACCGAGGGAACCAGACAAAGCGGACACATTACGGCGCAAGAGCCGTTGGCACTTAGAAATTTTTCGCCAAAGTTGGCGCGAGCTCCAGAAGGAGAGGCTGATTTTTCGCCATTTGTGGCCGACCGAGGGAACCAGACAAAGCGGACACATTACGGCGCAAGAGCCGTTGGCACTTAGAAAATATTCGCCAAAGTTGGCGCGAGCTCCAGAAGGAGAGGCTGATTTTTCGCTATTTGCGGCCGACCGAGGGAACCAGACAAAGCGGACACATTACGGCGCAAGAGCCGTTGGCACTTAGAAAATATTCGCCTGAGTTGGCGCGAGCTCCAGGTGGAGAGGCTGATTTTTCGCCATTTGTGGCCGACCGAGGGAACCAGACAAAGCGGACACATTACGGCGCAAGAGCCGTTGGCACTTAGAAATTTTTCGCCAAAGTTGCCGCGAGCTCCAGAAGGAGAGGCAGATTTTTCGCCATTTGTGGCCGACCGAGGGAACCAGACAAAGCGGACACATTACGGCGCAAGAGCCGTTGGCACTTAGAAATTTTTCGCCAAAGTTGGCGCGAGCTCCAGAAGGAGAGGCTGATTTTTCGCCATTTGTGGCCGACCGAGGGAACCAGGCAAAGCGGACACTTTACGGCGCAAGAGCCGTTGGCACTTAGAAAATATTCGCCAAAGTTGGCGCGAGCTCCAGAAGGAGAGGCTGATTTTTCGCTATTTGTGGCCGACCGAGGGAACCAGACAAAGCGGACACATTACGGCGCAAGAGCCGTTGGCACTTAGAAAATATTCGCCAAAGTTGGCGCGAGCTCCAGAAGGAGAGGCTGATTTTTCGCCATTTGTGGCCGACCGAGGGAACCAGACAAAGCGGACACATTACGGCGCAAGAGCCGTTGGCACTTAGAAAATATTCGCCAAAGTTGGCGCGAGCTCCAGAAGGAGAGGCTGATTTTTCGCCATTTGTGGCCGACCGAGGGAACCAGACAAAGCGGACACATTACTGCGCAAGAGCCGTTGGCACTTAGAGATTTTTCGCCAAAGTTGGCGCGAGCTCCAGAAGGAGAGGCTGACTTTTCGCCATTTGTGGCCGACCGAGGGAACGAGACAAAGCGGACACATTACGGCGCAAGAGCCGTTGGCACTTAGAAAATATTCGCCAAAGTTGGCGCGAGCTCCAGAAGGAGAGGCTGATTTTTCGCTATGTGCGGCCGACCGAGGGGACCAGACAAAGCGGACACTTTACGGCGCAAGAGCCGTTGGCACTTAGAAAATATTCGCCAAAGTTGGCGCGAGCTCCAGAAGGAGAGGCTGATTTTTCGCTATGTGCGGCCGACCGAGGGGACCAGACAAAGCGGACACTTTACGGCGCAAGAGCCGTTGGCACTTAGAAATTTTTCGCCAAAGTTGGCACGAGCTCCAGAAGGAGAGGCTGATTTTTCGCTATGTGCGGCCGACCGAGGGAACCAGCCAAAGCGGACAGCTTGTGCGGCAGCCCACGCTCGCACTTAGAAAATATTCTGAAATTCTCACCGACCTCCGTGGTGGAGAGGCCGAATTTTAACCATTCGTGGCCGACCGGGGAACCGTCGCCACTCGGACAGCTTGTGCGGCAGCCCACGCTCGCACTTAGAAAATATTCTGAAATTATCACCGACCTCCGTGGTGGAGAGGCCGAATTTTCACCATTCGTGGCCGACCGGGGAACCGTCGCCACTCGGACAGCTTGTGCGGCAGCCCACGCTGGCACTTAGAAAATATTCTGAAATTATCACCGACCTCCGTGGTGGAGAGGCCGAATTTTCACCATTCGTGGCCGACCGGGGAACCGTCGCCACTCGGACAGCTTGTGCGGCAGCCCACGCTGGCACTTAGAAAATATTCTGAAATTCTCACCGACTTCCGTGGTGGAGAGGCCGAATTTTCACCATTCGTGGCCGACCGGGGAACCGTCGCCACTCGGACAGCTTGTGCGGCAGCCCACGCTGGCACTTAGAAAATATTCTGAAATTATCACCGACCTCCGTGGTGGAGAGGCCGAATTTTCACCATTCGTGGCCGACCGGGGAACCGTCGCCACTCGGACAGCTTGTGCGGCAGCCCACGCTGGCACTTAGAAAATATTCTGAAATTCTCACCGACTTCCGTGGTGGAGAGGCCGAATTTTCGCGATTCGGGTCCAAAAGGAGAACCGTCGCAATTCGGACAGCTTGTGCGGCAGCCCACGCTGGCACTTAGAAAATATTCTGAAATTATCACCGACCTCCGTGGTGGAGAGGCCGAATTTTCACCATTTGTGGCCGACCGGGGAACCGTCGCCACTCGGACAGCTTGTGCGGCAGCCCACGCTGGCACTTAGAAAATATTCTGAAATTCTCACCGACTTCCGTGGTGGAGAGGCCGAATTTTCGCGATTCGGGTCCGAAAGGAGAACCGTCGCAATTCGGACAGCTTGTGCGGCAGCCCACGCTGGCACTTAGAAAATATTCTGAAATTCCCACCGACCTCCGTGGTGGAGAGGCCGAATTTTCACCATTCGTGGCCGACCGGGGAACCGTCGCCACTCGGACAGCTTGTGCGGCAGCCCACGCTCGCACTTAGAAAATATTCTGAAATTATCACCGACCTCCGTGGTGGAGAGGCCGAATTTTCACCATTCGTGGCCGACCTGGGAACTGTCGCCACTCGGACAGCTTGTTCGGCAGCCCACGCTCGCACTTAGAAAATATTCTGAAATTATCACCGACCTCCGTGGTGGAGAGGCCGAATTTTCGACATTCGGATCCGACCGGGGAACCGTCGCCACTCGGACAAGTTGTGCGGCAGCCCACGCTCGCACTTAGAAAATATTCTGAAATTCTCACCGACCTCCGTGGTGGAGAGGCCGGATTTTCGACATTCGTGGCCGACCAGGGAACCGTCGCGCCTCGGACAGATTGCGTGTCAGCCCTCGGTGACACTTAGAAAATATTCGCAAAATTTTATCGGACCTCCAGGACCGCTTTTTCACCCTCGCTGTCCGACCGGGGAACCGTCGTAGCTCGGACAGCTTGTGTGCCAGCATCCGCTGGCACTTAGAAAAATTTTAAAAAAGAAAAAAAAGTCTTCTGCATATACGTTCTGACTATATTTTGCGATTAGGGGGTAAAGGTAATGAGTACAGTGACTAGGGGGACCAACTCATCGTACTCTGGCGCACCAACAGACCAAAGTTGGTACTGCACTTGGGCTGATTTTGCGCTATTTGCGGCCGACCGGGGAACCAGCGCGGAGCGGACACATTACGGCGAATGAGCCGTTGGCACTTAGAAAATTTTTGAGCTTTTTTCGGACTTCCGTGTGGAGCTTTGGGGCCGTTCCGCCTAACTTTTTACGCCCGATTGGGCTTCCAGGGAGGCGGCTAAGCATTTTTAACCAATCATGGAGCTTTTTTCGGACTTCCGTGTGGAGCTTTGGGGTCGTTCCGCCTAACTTTTTACGCCCGATTGGGCTTCCAGGGAGGCGGCTAAGCATTTTTAACCAATCATGGAGCTTTTTTTCGGACTTCCGTGTGGAGCTTTGGGGCCGTTCCGCCTAACTTTTTACGCCCGATTGGGCTTCCAGGGAGGCGGCTAAGCATTTTTAACCAATCATGGAGCTTTTTTTGGACTTCCGTGTGGAGCTTTGGGGCCGTTCCGCCTAACTTTTTACGCCCGATTGGGCTTCCAGGGAGGCGGCTAAGCATTTTTAACCAATCTTGGAGCTTTTTTTCGGACTTCCGTGTGGAGCTTTGGGGCCGTTCCGCCTAACTTTTTACGCCCGATTGGGCTTCCAGGGAGGCGGCTAAGCATTTTTAACCAATCGTGGAGCTTTTTTCGGACTTCCGTGTGGAGCTTTGGGGCCGTTCCGCCTAACTTTTTACGCCCGATTGGGCTTCCAGGGAGGCGGCTAAGCATTTTTAACCAATCGTGGAGCTTTTTTCGGACTTCCGTGTGGAGCTTTGGGGCCGTTCCGCCTAACTTTTTACGCCCGATTGGGCTTCCAGGGAGGCGGCTAAGCATTTTTAACCAATCATGGAGCTTTTTTCGGACTTCCGTGTGGAGCTTTGGGGCCGTTCCGCCTAACTTTTTACGCCCGATTGGGCTTCCAGGGAGGCGGCTAAGCATTTTTAACCAATCATGGAGCTTTTTTCGGACTTCCGTGTGGAGCTTTGGGGCCGTTCCGCCTAACTTTTTACGCCCGATTGGGCTTCCAGGGAGGCGGCTAAGCATTTTTAACCAATCGTGGAGCTTTTTTCGGACTTCCGTGTGGAGCTTTGGGGCCGTTCCGCCTAACTTTTTACGCCCGATTGGGCTTCCAGGGACGCGGGTAAGCATTTTTAAACAGAAATCGAGCTTTTGGAGGACTTCCACACGGAGCTCCAGGGCCGTTCCGCCTAACTTTTTACGCCCGATTACGCTTCCAGGGGCGCGGCTAAGCATTTTTGACCAATTATCGAGCTTTTGGAGGACTTCCACACGGAGCTCCAGGGCCGTTCCGCCTAACTTTTTACGCCCGATTGGGCTTCCAGGGCCGCGGCTAAGCATTTTTGACCAATTATCGAGCTTTTGGAGGACTTCCACACGGAGCTCCAGGGCCGGTCCGCCTTGCTTTTTACGCCCGATTACGCTTCCAGGGACGCGGCTAAGCATTTTTGACCAATTATCGAGCTTTTGGAGGACTTCCACACGGAGCTCCAGGGCCGGTCCGCCTCACTTTTTACGCCCGATTGGGCTTCCAGGGCCGCGGCTAAGCATTTTTGACCAATTATCGAGCTTTTGGAGGACTTCCACACGGAGCTCCAGGGCCGGTCCGCCTTGCTTTTTACGCCCGATTACGCTTCCAGGGACGCGGCTAAGCATTTTTGACCAATTATCGAGCTTTTGGAGGACTTCCACACGGAGCTCCAGGGCCGGTCCGCCTTGCTTTTTACGCCCGATTACGCTTCCAGGGACGCGGCTAAGCATTTTTGACCAATTATCGAGCTTTTGGAGGACTTCCACACGGAGCTCCAGGGCCGGTCCGCCTCACTTTTTACGCCCGATTGGGCTTCCAGGGCCGCGGCTAAGCATTTTTGACCAATTATCGAGCTTTTGGAGGACTTCCACACGGAGCTCCAGGGCCGGTCCGCCTCACTTTTTACGCCCGATTGGGCTTCCAGGGCCGCGGCTAAGCATTTTTGACCAATTATCGAGCTTTTGGAGGACTTCCACACGGAGCTCCAGGGCCGTTCTGCCTTGCTTTTTACGCCCGATTACGCTTCCAGGGACGCGGCTAAGCATTTTTGACCAATTATCGAGCTTTTGGAGGACTTCCACACGGAGCTCCAGGGCCGGTCCGCCTCACTTTTTACGCCCGATTGGGCTTCCAGGGCCGCGGCTAAGCATTTTTGACCAATTATCGAGCTTTTGGAGGACTTCCACACGGAGCTCCAGGGCCGTTCCGCCTAACTTTGTACGCCCGATTGGGCTTCCAGGGCCGCGGCTAAGCATTTTTGACCAATTATCGAGCTTTTGGAGGACTTCCACACGGAGCTCCAGGGCCGGTCCGCCTTGCTTTTTACGCCCGATTACGCTTCCAGGGACGCGGCTAAGCATTTTTGACCAATTATCGAGCTTTTGGAGGACTTCCACACGGAGCTCCAGGGCCGGTCCGCCTCACTTTTTACGCCCGATTGGGCTTCCAGGGACGCGGCTAAGCATTTTTAACAGAAATGGAGCTTTTTGCGCACTTCCAGACGGTGCTTTGGCGGCCTTCCCCCTCACTTTTTACGCCCGATTGGGCTTCCAGGGACGCGGCTAAGCATTTTTAACAGAAATGGAGCTTTTTGCGGAGCTCCAGCCGGTGCCACCGGCAGGCCGTGCACGCGGACGAGATGACCGAAAAAAGCTCCAGGAGAGCGGATGGACGCTTTTTAAGCACCGAGGCGGAGATCGCGGAGCTTTAATCCAGCGGGCCCAAAGCGGCCAGGCAGACGGCGCAGCGCGACCTGGTACCTCGCACGGGACGCATCGCCCCCCCCCCGCGCACAGTTCCAGGCGGCCGGGATGACGTTTCAAAGCTGCCGCTGCAGCTGCGGCGGGGAGTGGCCTCCCTCCGGTCGGCACGACGAGTAAATGACACCGGGCGCTGACGCAAACCCACGCCGGGCAGGAGAGCTCGGAAGGCGGCTAAGATTTCAAGGAAGACCCCCCCCTGCGCAGACCTCCACTGGGCCGGGATGACTGTTCAGCTGCGGCGGGGAGTGGCCTCCCTCCGGTCGGCACGACGAGTAAATGACACCGGCCGCTGACGCAAACCCACGCCGGGCAGGAGAGCTCGGAAGGCGGCTAAGATTTCAAGGAAGACCCCCCTGCGCAGACCTCCACTGGGCCGGGGTGACTGTTCAGCTGCGACGGGGACTGGCCTCCCTCCGGTGGACACGACGAGTAAATGACACCGGCCGCTGACGCAAACCCACGCCGGGCAGGAGAGCTCGGAAGGCGGCTAAGATTTCAAGGAAGACCCCCCCCTGCGCAGACCTCCACTGGGCCGGGATGACTGTTCAGCTGCGGCGGGGAGTGGCCTCCCTCCGGTCGGCACGACGAGTAAATGACACCGGCCGCTGACGCAAACCCACGCCGGGCAGGAGAGCTCGGAAGGCGGCTAAGATTTCAAGGAAGACCCCCCCTGCGCAGACCTCCACTGGGCCGGGATGACTGTTCAGCTGCGGCGGGGAGTGGCCTCCCTCCGGTCGGCACGACGAGTAAATGACACCAGCAATCGCACTTAGATTTGTTTCTTTTTTCTTTCTTTTAGCTTCCATAATGTTACCGGGCGCTGACGCAAACCCACGCCGGGCAGGAGAGCTCGGAGGGCGGCTAAGATTTCAAGGAAGACCCCCCCCCTGCGCAGACCTCCACTGGGCCGGGATGACTGTTCAGCTGCGGCGGGGAGTGGCCTCCCTCCGGTCGGCACGACGAGTAAATGACACCAGCAATCGCACTTAGATTTGTTTCTTTTTTCTTTCTTTTAGCTTCCATAATGTTACCGGGCGCTGACGCAAACCCACGCCGGGCAGGAGAGCTCGGAGGGCGGCTAAGATTTCAAGGAAGCTATTTAGGAAAATCTGAGATAAATATAATTTGCATAATAATTTGGAACACGGTCCCGTGTTCCAAATTATTATGCAAAATGTATTTAGACACCAGCAATCGCACTTAGATTTGTTTCTTTTTTCTTTCTTTTAGCTTCCATAATGTTACCGGGCGCTGACGCAAACCCACGCCGGGCAGGAGAGCTCGGAGGGCGGCTAAGATTTCAAGGAAGCTATTTAGGAAAATCTGAGATAAATATAATTTGCATAATAATTTGGAACACGGTCCCGTGTTCCAAATTATTATGCAAAATGTATTTAGACACCAGCAATCGCACTTAGATTTGTTTCTTTTTTCTTTCTTTTAGCTTCCATAATGTTACCGGGCGCTGACGCAAACCCACGCCGGGCAGGAGAGCTCGGAGGGCGGCTAAGATTTCAAGGAAGCTATTTAGGAAAATCTGAGATAAATATAATTTGCATAATAATTTGGAACACGGTCCCGTGTTCCAAATTATTATGCAAAATGTATTTAAGTGTCATAAAGATTACATTTTTTGTTTTTCAAGTAAACTCTCGGTATTGTATGTCTCTTTAAATGACTGAAATCAACCTCAGTCATGTGATAGTCACATGATAGTCTGCCAGGTGAGCGCAATTAAGGAAAGTCTATTTAAGTTCCGCGTTTTTAAGCGTTCGGCCATTTCGTTCAACCATGGGGAGGAAAAAGGATCTCTCTGCTGTCGAGAAGCGTGAAATCGTTCAATGCCTTGGACAAGGTATGCAGACATTCGATATTTCACGAAAGCTTAAACGTGACCATCGAACTGTAAGGAAATTCGTCGCTGATTCGGAGCACACGCGGGTTCGTGCAGATAAAGGCAACCCACGGAAGATTTCTGCAAGACAAAAACGTCGAATCAAGAGGGCGGCTGCTAGCATGCCACTACAGACTAGCAAACAAATATTCGACGCTGCACGTGCCGGTGAAGTCCCACGAACGTCGAGGTGCAGGATCCTCCAGAGTCTTGCAGTTATGCGGAAACCCTCCATTCGGCCACCCCTAAACAACGCGAACAAGCAGAAACGGCTGCAGTGGGCCCAGGATTACATGAAGACTAATTTTCAGACAGTCCTGTTCACTGATGAGTGCCGTGCAACCTTGGATGGTCCAGGTAGGTGTAGAAATTGAGAATAATTGTCAATTTCTGTCTATGTGAAGCCCTTTGAGACTGCTTGTGATTTAGGGCTATACAAATAAACTTGATTTGACTTGACTTTACAGATGGATGGAGTCGTGGATGGTTGGTGGACGGCCACGATAGCCCAACAAGGCTGCGGCGTCAGCAAGGAGGTGGCGGAGTCATGTTTTGGGCCGGAATCATGGGGAGAGAGCTGCTTGGCCCCTTTAGGGTCCCTGAAGGCGTGAAAATGACGTCTGTAAAGTATGTGGAGTTTCTGAGTGACCACTTTCGTCCATGGTACAACAGGAAGAACCGTGCTTTCCGTAGCAAAATCATCTTCATGCACGACAATGCACCATCTCATGCTGCAAGAAATACTTCAGCAGCTTTGGCTAATATGGGACTGAAGGGGGAGAAGCTGATGGTGTGGCCCCCATCCTCCCCTGACCTCAATCCTATTGAAAACTTTTGGAGCATCGTCAAGCAGAAGATCTACGAGGGTGGGAGGCAGTTCACTTCCAAACCGCAAACTCTGGGAGGCTATTCTGAAATCCTGCAAAGAAATTCAACCAGAAACTGTCCAAAATCTCACAAGGTCAATGGATGCAAGGATTGTGAAGCTGCTATTAAATAAAGGCTCCTATGTTAAAATGTAACTTGTTTGTTTTTGATTGAAAAATCCGCCGGCCAAAGAGGGGGCGCGGACGCGAAACTCACGCCGGGCTGGAGAGCTCGAAAGCCGGGTAACCTTTCAAGGAACCACCGCCGGCCAAAGAGGGGGCGCGGACGCGAAACTCACGCCGGGCAGGAGAGCTCGAAAGCCGGGTAACCTTTCAAGGAACCACCACCGGCCAAAGAGGGGGCGCGGACGCGAAACTCACGCCGGGCAGGAGAGCTCGAAAGCCGGGTAACCTTTCAAGGAACCACCGCCGGCCAAAGAGGGGGCGCGGACGCGAAACTCACGCCGGGCAGGAGAGATCGAAAGCCGGGTAACCTTTCAAGGAACCACCGCCGGCCAAAGAGGGGGCGCGGACGCGAAACTCACGCCGGGCAGGAGAGCTCGAAAGCCGGGTAACCTTTCAAGGAACCACCGCCGGCCAAAGAGGGGGCGCGGACGCGAAACTCACGCCGGGCAGGAGAGCTCGAAAGCCGGGTAACCTTTCAAGGAACCACCGCCGGCCAAAGAGGGGCCGCGGACGCGAAACTCACGCCGGGCAGGAGAGCTCGAAAGCCGGGTAACCTTTCAAGGAACCACCGCCGGCCAAAGAGGGGGCGCGGACGCGAAACTCACGCCGGGCAGGAGAGCTCGAAAGCCGGGTAACCTTTCAAGGAACCACCGCCGGCCAAAGAGGGGGCGCGGACGCGAAACTCACGCCGGGCAGGAGAGCTCGAAAGCCGGGTAACCTTTCAAGGAACCACCGCCGGCCAAAGAGGGGGCGCGGACGCGAAACTCACGCCGGGCAGGAGAGCTCGAAAGCCGGGTAACCTTTCAAGGAACCACCGCCGACTATTTTGGAAAATCTGAGATAAATATCACTTGCATAATAATTTGGAACACGGTGTACATTCCAACCTAATCCTACGATAAAGATAGGTGGGAAACCCTGACTTTAATGGTCACTTGGAGGTTCATCTGGGGTGCAGGACAGCAATGAGGCATGTCGTCTAACAAAGTGGTCTTTGTTAGAAAGGAACTGTCCTTCTGTGGTACATCATAAAAACAGCAAGGCCAAACAGCAAGCATATATTGCAGTAATATTGCGGTAAGGCATTGATTAGAGAACGCATGATAACATATATATACATTTTTCTAACAGACGCATTGCCATGGACCACTCGGTGCGTCCTGTTTGATAGATAAGAATGGAACCAGCCTAGTGCTGACCCTGAAATACCAACACAACTTTTAAGACGCCCTAATAAAATATGTAAGTCTACAGTGTCGAGGGCAGCACTAAGATCGAGTAGTAACAGTACAAACGAAGTGTTTGAATCCATAGCTATGAGGAGATCGTTAGTCACTTTAGCAAGTGCTGTCTCAGTGGAATGATTAGCTCTAAAACCAGACTGAAAAGTGTCATATCGATTATTGGCGACCATGTAATCAATAAGCTGCTGCGCTACTACTTTTTCAAGAAGTTTTGCTATGAATGGGAGGTTTGAAACTGGCCTATAATTACTGAGACAGTCCGGGTCAAGATTTGGTCGCTTAAGTAACGGTTTAATGATAGCGGTTTTAAAGGCTGTTGGCACTATCCCAGAGGAGACAGACAGATTGATTATATTTAAGACGGACGGTCCTAAAATTTGAAATAATTCTTTAAGTAGTTTGGCTGGAAGAGGGTCGAGTAAACATGTTGTTTGTTTAGCCGCACTAACCAATTGTGTAAGCCTTTCAAGAGACACGCTTTTAAAAGTTGAGAGGGTTGTTGCATGATCATCAGCGTTGGTAAACGGCGGACTCGACCGAGCGATTGGAATGGTATTCTTGATCTCATCCCTAATGGATTCAATCTTTTGAGCAAAAAAATTCATGAACTCGTCAGCTGAGTGGAAGGAACTATCGGTGGTCGGCTGGCGCAGAGTCAGCTTTGCCACTGTATCAAATAGGTGTTTCGGATTATTCAAAGAGAAGACCAGTAGATCAATTAGGCCGAATTTACCAATTGTTTAATCAAGCTAATACAGGCGCCTGGGTCTTGGGTCCTTAACACAAAAACTCGTGTGCCTTCGTGACCAGAAAGACAAGACATTCTTCGGGGTTGCCCAGTTTTAAAGAAACACAATATGAATATTCAAGCCTGCAAATTATTGTGTGGTGATTGGTCGATGGTCATCTCCTCCTCGTTTGGGTTTTCCCCTGCTCAGCACAGGTGTCTGGACCACAAAGACGAGTTGTTTTTCGCGTTCCCCATCGGCCTTGAGATATCCTCCCTTTCTGGACATCCTGTTCCACAATACTTTGAAGAAAACAAATTCATGTAGTCTGCACATTCCTTTCCACTTATTAAGCAACCACACTACTACTAAAAATTATATTGATATGATTATATGTGTCTAACGCAGCCTTAATCAAATGTGTTTGCAAACTGCCGAAAGTACATTTCCCTTTATCTCCAAGTACCACCATCATGTGTTTTTTTTTTTAACAACGATTACCGTTTTTTTCTAAAAAGGGCATGTTGATGCTGGAAAAAAGCCTGTACCCATGTATAATACGCACCCAAATTTTGACTCCTAGTTAAGTCCGTAAACGTAAAATTATTTCAGAAAAAAGATCATCTTTGGGAACAACCGGATGTTATTCTGCAGGTCAGTATCACTGTGCATGCGCTAGCAAACTCAATAGCGAAGAAATGTTTCGGATTTGTGTAGGGTACATTGTGACAGCAAACGAGCAGGTGATCGAGCAAGCGTCTGATACGAGAGCATTGTGTTCGTATGGAGCGTGTTTGAAATGAACAGCAGAGAAGAAAGCGCATCTGTGCGCATCTGTAATGGCGGCCTGCGTATGATATCCGGATAAAAAAAATAAACATAAATAAAATAAAAAATTTGTACCCATGTATAATGCGCACCCCAGATTTTAGGACAATTAGTTAAGTTTTGCGCATTATACATGGAAAAAAACGGTACTTCTAGAACATTCCTTGAAAATAATACGTCCTCATCAGTGAGCTGTTTTAGAACAGGCCTGTCGGCTACTCATGTGGTAGTTGGGGGCTGCCTTTTGCCGATGGGCACAACTGTAGTGTCCCTGCTAATGCAAACTTCCTGTGTTGCAGAGAAGAACCAGCGGACACACATAGTCCTTGCCTGTCTTTTTGTACCTTTAATCAGGAATCTGCTATTGGCTGTAATGAAGATTTGGCACACAAAACGTACGTATATTCCTGAATTGTAAAATCAGTACTTTCAGGCCCCCTCATTTTAACATTGTTTTAGTGATCAACACACCAAAACATCTGCAACAGAGAAAACTTGGCATTTTTTCTTTTGGTTTTTGTTGAACTGAAAACTGACATTGGAGGGAGGGCTCTGCAGTCCATCTCAAGCCATGGTAAAGGGGCTGATCGGAAACCAGTTTATGGGGACAAGGACCGGGTGGATGAACTCAATCTGTTCTTCAACAGATTTGATTCCGCCTCCCTCCCGCCCCTTCACCTCGCTCCGCACCTCATTCTGCCACATTCGACACTCCAGCCCCCCCGCCAGCTCACCAACCCCCTCTCACCCCCCCGGAGTCACTCTTCTGTCTCCACTCCATCACCCCGGTCTTCTGACATCCCCCTCTCCTTTACAGATCTTCAGGTGAGGAGTCACCTCAGAAAGATCGAGGCAGGGAAGACCCCGGACCCAGTCGGCATCTGGCCGAGACTGCTCAGGGACTGTGCAGACCAGCTGAGTACTGTGGTCAGGTACCTGTTCAACCTGAGCCTGAACAAGGTCCCAGGACTGTGGAAGACCTCCTGCGTGGTCCCTGTGCCGAAGGTGCCAAGCCCCAAGGAGCCTAACCACTTCAGGCCTTTTGCCTTGGCTTCCCACCTGATGAAGACTATGGAGAGATCATCCTGGGTCACCTGCGTTCACTAGTGGGAGCGCAGCTGGACCCCCTGCAGTTTGGTTACCGGCCTGGTGTTGGGGTATGCAGTGATTTATTTACTGCACAGAACACTGCTTCACCTGGAGTACAACAGGAGCACTGGGAGGATCATGTTCTTCAATTTCTTCAGCGCTTTTAACACCATCCAGCCATCACTGCTTAGGGTGAAGATGGAGAAGGCGGGTGTGGACCAGCGCCTGGCTGCATGGACAACGGACTTCCTCACCAACCGGCCGCAGTATGTGAGGTTACATCGTTGTGAGTCCGACGTGGTGCGCTGCAGCACTGGTGTCCCCCAGGGTACGGTGCTCTCTCCTTTCCTTTTCCCCCTGTTCACTTCAGACTTTACCCACGACACCGCTCACTGCCACATCCAGAAGTTCTCCATTGTTGGAAATGTCTCGTAGAGGAACGATCTGTAATAGAAGAATAGAATAGAAGAATAGATCTGAAGAAGACGAAGGAGATCATCGTCGACTTCAGGAAGAACCGGCCTCACCACGCTCCACTGATCATCAACAGCTCAGATGTGGAGGTGGTCAGCAGCACTAAATTCCTGGGGGTCCACATCTCAGACGACCTCACCTGGTCTGGGAACACCACGACACTGGTCAAGAGGGCACAGAAGCGATTGTACTTCCTGCGGAGGATGAGGAGAGCCCACCTGCCCCCACCCATCATGAGGACGTTCTACCGAAGCACCATAGAGAGCATTCTGACGAGCTGTCTCTCGGTGTGGTGTGGGGGTTGCAGCGCCTCCGATTGGAAGAACGTAGGGAGAGTGGTGAGGACAGCAGAGAGGATCATCGGGGCTCCTCTTCCCTCCATTCAGGACTTGTCATCCCAGCGCTGCGTGTCCGAGCCCGTAATATCATTAGTGACCCATCACACCCCCACCAAGGACTGTTCTCCCTGCTACCCTCTTATCTTATCTTATTTCATATTTATATAGAAGTGTCTTTTTATCCAGCCGAAATGTCAGTCCTTTGTTGAGAGCCGTATGCAACGTAATTTTGTTTTGTGTGCACTGAGTGTTTACAAAATGACAATAAAGTCTGTCTAAGTCTAATATAGTGTCAGGTTTATTTCAATGACTGAATAACTATTAAGAGAAGAGCAACAGCAAACAAACCACAAGTGAGACAGAATATTAAGTCTTTTCTCGCGAGGAGTGCAGTACAGATAGCTTAATACAATCTCTACACACACACTAAATATCTGTAGGCACTCCCGCTCTTTTTATTTGGATTTGCCCTACCCACAGTGTGAGACAAGCCCCTAAAGAAAGGAGGGGGAAAGCATGTGGGCTTTGCCTTGTAAGGAAAAATCACTAGGTGTTTACATACTAATAAAGACATCTGGGAAGAGGAGTTTGAGTGGACTGGATACAGAAGAGAAAACCTTTGACCTCAAGTAAAAACATAGCAAGGGAAGTTTTACGACATTGTGTAGGATGCAACAAACTAAGTTATTTATTACTGGTTATATACATTCCAACCTAATCCTACGATCAAGATAGTTAGGAAACCCTGACTTTAATGGTCACTTGGAGGTTCATCTGGGGTGCAAAACAGCAATGAGGCATGTTGTCTAACAAAGTGGTCTTTGTTAGAAAGGAACTGTCCTTCCGTGGTACATCATAAAAACAGCAAGGCCAAACAGCAAGCATATAATGCAGTAATATTTCGGTAAGGCATTGATTAGAGAACGCATGATAACATATATATACATTTTTCTAACATATAGATTGGTCATCAAGGACTTTGTCAGCTAGTGTGAGCTCAACCAGCTTCAGCTGAACACCAGCAAGACGAAGGAGTTGATTGTGAGCTTCGGGAGGACAGCACCCATCTTCACTCCGGTGAACATCCAGGGATCGGGCATTGAGGTAGTAGAGAAGTACAAATTCCTGGGTGTTCGCCTTAACAACAAACTGGACTGGACTGATCACACCCACGGCCTGTACAAAAAGGGCCAGAGTCTCCTCCACCTGTCAGACTTTACAACATGCAATCCACCTGATAAAATGAATGTGTTTTGTCTTTACTAGCAGCACTTGTGTTTATCCTTGTCTGTTATTTACCCTTTTTTTGAAATTCTGGCACTTGTTTTATTCTTGCACTCGTATTATTCTTGCACTCATGCGCTGCTGTGACAAGTGAATTTCCCTGCTGTGGGATGAATAAAGTTCAATCAATCAAGAGTTGGTTCAGACCGAAGTAAAGTGTTTGATTTCTAAAGCATGACATTAAATTGACTACGAAGGGACTCAAACTTGCAATCATCTGATCCGAAGGCAGACGCCTTATCCATGAGGCCACATCGCCATGTGAAAGACTCAATTTTTTAAGTGAGGCCTTGATAAGACTAATAATTGAACGGCTCCCAACAAGCAGGGACGCCCAACGTGGGGCTTGAACCACGACCCTGAGTTTTGTCGGCAAAACAGGGCATGTAATGTCTGCTGTAGCCGCACAACCCCAGGAATGATAGCATCTCCTAGACGGTGGCGGGCCGTGGGTGCCGGAGGATGGAGTTTCTATGTTCAGGCGACATGGCGAGGCCACTAGGGGTCAGCACACGTCCCAGAAAAGTGACCTGTTTGCGACAGCATTGCAGTTCCTTTCTTGACACCTTGAACCCTTTCTCCCCTAACCACAACAACACTTTCTTTGTTCCTGCAAGACACGCCTGCTCGTCTTTGCTGCAATCAACAATTCATCGACATATTGCAACAACAATGTGCCATCCGGCATTTGGCATGGTTCGAGGAGTTCTTTGAGGACCTGATTGAACAATCCTGGCAAATTTTTTAATCCCTGCGGCATGCGAGTGTATTGTAATTTCATCCCTTTGTAAGTGAATGCGAACACGTGCCGCACTGAGGGGGAAAGCGGGAGGCAGAAGAAGGCATTGGCCAAATCAATCACGGTGAACCACTGATGCAAGGATTCGGTGCGGGTCTGGCACGGGAAGAACAGGAGTTATAGTGACATCATTTACTGCTCTCTAATCATGTGCAATGCGCCATGTTTTCCCATCTGCTTTTTGGACTGGCCTTAACGGGGTGTTCCATTCGGAGCATGACACTTCCAACACCCCTGCGTCCCAGAGGCCGCACAGAGTGTCTTCCATGCCTTGGTTTGCCTCACTCGGCCAACGATATTGGGGTCGTTTGATAGGCTGCGTCTCATCCATTTGGAGATCAATAGGGGCCATCGAGTGACAAAACCCGACATCAAATGGACCTTGGGACCACAAGGTGTCGGGCAAGGCCGCGAGCATTACTTCAGCGTCCTCATGATCAGTTAATTCCCTGCCCTGTGTGCGAGATACCAACATCATTTCCAGCAGCCCTGAGTCTACCATGGGTTGTTTAATTTGGTGAGCTTTCTGAGACTCTGACCAGTACAAATTAGGGATGTGTGTTTTCCGCCAGTCGGTTTGCAGCAACAAATGTTTGACCATTGAGCCCAATTGTCTGGCTTCATGACCTGGGGTAAGAGCTAGCGAAATGTGTGGTACCCCTTTTTCTGTCCTTTTGAACCACTGCATTTGTTCAGGTGTTAATTCAGTAGCTGCTGCAACTCCCTCTTTACCAATAGAAATGCATGATGAAGTTAAATTCCACATGTGCCCTTCAATTTCTTCAAACAAATCCCGATAAACATCATCACTTTTTCGGTCATAATATAGAGTGCAATGCAAAGGATCAACAGGTGGGTGGTATGGCGCCAGTGAGCAGATCCAGGGCTTCTACAGTAGGTAGGTCGAGAACACGCCGCCACCAGCAGGGGTCTCAGGCTCCAGCCTGGCCCAGCAGATGGTTGCAGTTTCTGCTTCTGCCTATAGGGGCGCCATCAGCCACTGGCCATGTTGTTGTAGCTGCTGTGAGCACGGAATGCTGACACCATTTGGAAATTGAATAATCACTCCCTCCGGCCCACACAGGTTTTAGCTTCAACGGCTGACAGCAAATCCCTCCCCATCAAGTTGATCGGAGTGTCTGTAGAATGGATATATTTCTGCCACAGTCTACACCCCGTCTGGGTGATCACCGTCTCAAGTGGTTTGGTAAAAGGCAGAGTTCGTGGTTGTCCCGAAAAGCCGACTAAAGTTGTTGTTTTCTTTGACAGTGAGGATACAGGTAGGGCAGTGTTTATTGATGAATAAGTTGCTCCAGTGTCCACCAGCATCTGCACAGGTTTTCCCTCCACTGTCACATGAACCATTGGCTCCGCTGGGCCACTGCTTCTCCGGCTTCCCGGGCAGCCCTATTAAAATTGTCCACACCAGAGATCATCATGTTGGTAGTACTGACCTCCGTAAGTTTGTGGCTGTTGCCAGGGCCGTCCACCAGATGGAGCTGTTGCTGCCTGTTGCATCGGCGCCCCGGGTTGGGGTGGTGGGCCTCCGGCTGGGCTCCGTGCGGTCGATTTTGTGGGCATCCTCTTGCCCAATGATCGGTTTCGCCACAGATGAAACATGCGTTGTACGGAGAGGGTTGGTATGTCACCCTCCCCTGGTAAGCAGGCGCACTCACTCCCCGGCCCCTGTATCCACCCCGGAACTGGCCCCTCCCGCGCCCAACCACCTGAGGAGCTTGTGACATTTGCATTTCCTTTTTCTGTGATTTTGACTGTTTAGCTTCACCATGCATCTTTGCCAATTGTAATTTCAGCAACTGTTTTGATAATGCGTCTGTCTCGTTCTCAACTTTAGCTTGTGACTCAGTGAAGGTTCTGCAGTGATACAAAAGATGACGTTTAAATCGTGCTTCGGCACAAACCAGAATGTCAGGGTCTGACATCAGCTGCTTCTTCACGTCTGGCGGAAGTCCATCCACTAGCGCCGTCCGGAAGAGCACCTCTGCCTCGGGCGAGAGAGCCGGATGGCGACCTGTGGTTTCAATCCAACTTTCCACACATGTTACATAATGTTGTGCTGGTGACATTTTCACATCATAAGGAAACATAGTGGGGGCCAGATCGGTGGGTTGTGGGAAAGTCAATTTAATGTTTTCAAACAGGGGCGCTGCTACTTGTGGCAAGGGTACCTCCCTCCCCAGTCTCGCTGTGCCTGCTGCTTCCTCAATCGCCTGCAATTGTACTAGAGAGCATACTCCTGCCAATATCTGACGCATGTCACCGAGTGTACAGCTCTGCCCACTCATCAGAGCCAAAAATCTGTTCAGCCATACTTTACCTCCTCTGTGAAGTGGGGGCATTTTTTCCATCATCGCAGTCACATCACGGAGCACCATAGGCTCGTAGTGCTGGCCGCCTGGTGTGGTCACCAGCGGACACATTAATTCATTTTTCTACCCCTCGGTCTGCGTCATCTATCTGTTGGAAAAATGTATATATATGTTATCATGCGTTCTCTTTTTGTTTTTTATATTACCATATTACGATAAATGTTTTACCGCTATATTAGTACGAATATATGCTTGTTGTTCTGCTTTGCTGTTCTTATGTTCACCACAGAAAACCACAGAAAAGGTGTGAGGTTATATCTTGGTCGGCGGGATGCAGCTGCAGAGAACACAATGCCCTGCAACAGCCTTGTGTCTATCAATCATCTATCTCGGTCGAGTGGCTGTCACCGCACCTCACACCCTCAAGAAATGGAGCGCTAGGAGCACCCCTGGTTTCCTGCTGATATGGTTGCTTGAACCCACTGAACTTGCTGAACTCTGTGTGTTTCTTCCTATATCGCCATATAAGTATATCATTTGCCGTTTTTTACGTTTACCAAAGCAGAAGCCTTTGCGCTTCCCCTTTCCCTTAGCGGTTTCTGCTACACTTGTGGGTAGGGCAAAAACCCCAAATAAAAAGAGCAAGGATGCAGACAGACTTTAGTGTAGTTCGGGCATTGTAACCTGTCTGTACTGCACTCCTTGCGCAAGCTGCGACTCAATATTCTGCCTCACTTGTGGTTTGTCTGCTGATGCTTTTCTCTTAACATTTATTCAGTCGGTGAATAAAACCTGACACTATCCCTGACCACTCCGCAAATTTTATCCTTTCCGCGTCTCTTTCTCTCCCTGCCTGTACCTCTTTCTACTATCCTGATTCGCGTACTGTAACATTTTCTTCTGTTGCATTACAACGTCATCTTCTCCCTCCCCCTCGCTGCTATCATACTGTGGAAGCTCTTTCTGTCTCCGCTCGCCCTTTGCGTCTTCTCGTCTCACTTTCTCTGTTGCCCATTTCAACATCTGCGTTTCCAGTCTACGCTGCTCATCAGGTTGATCAACTTTTTTCTTGAGCTCCTCATTTTCAGCACTAAGTCTCTGCCAACTTTCTCCTTTCGTCACGTTGGAGGAGTGGGGGCTCGGGCCGGGGGTGGATGTGACCACGTAGGCTGTATCTCCCTCCCGGGCCCGGCGCCTCTCTTTATTTACTGCTTGTTCAATCAGCTGCGCAATGCTCTGATCTGCCCTTTCGCCTTCGCCCTCAACATCCAATACCATCCGGCCACCCTGTTAGAAAAATGTATATATATGTTATCATGCGTTCTCTAATCAATGCCTTACTGCAATAATACTGCAATATATGCTTGCTGTTTGGCCTTGCTGTTTTTATGATGTACCACAGAAGGACAGTTCCTTTCTAACAAAGACCACTTTGTTAGACAACATGCCTCATTGCTGTCCTGCACCCCAGATGAACCTCCAAGTGACCATTAAAGTCAGGGTTTTCCTAACTATCTTTATCGTAGGATTAGGTTGGAATGTATATAACCAGTAATAAATAACTTAGCTTGTTGCATCCTACACAATGTCATAAAACTTCCCTTGCTATGTTTTAACTAGAGGTCAAAGGTTTTTTCTTTTGTATCCAGTCCACTCAAACTCCTCTTCCCAGATGTTCTTATCAGTATGTAAACACCTAGTGTCTCACACTGTGGGTAGGGCAAATCCAAATAAAAAGAGCGGGAGTGCCTACAGATTTTTAGTGTGTGTAGAGATTGTCTCAAGCTATCTGTACTGCACTCCTTGCGAGAAAAGACTTAATATTCTGTCTCACTTGTGGTTTGTTTGCTGTTGCTCTTCTATTCACTTATTCAGTCAGCGAAATAAACCTGACAGAAATTGGGGGCTCGTCCGGGATCTCAACACGCCCTGAACGGTTCCAGCGGGCTCTTCAACGCAGGTGACAATCCTCGGCCGAGGTAAACAAAAGCCCTTTGACGGGACTGTCTCGATCAGTCCGGCTGGACACCGGGAGGGTTGACGAGATCTTCCGAGGAAAAGAATCAGCAGACCGCGAGTAGGAATATTAATTCTACTAAATAGAAACAGTTAAATTCCGCAGGGGCGGCTGTGGAGCCCCCTAGCTTTCAAGCTAGTTAAATTCTGCAGCAGGAGGGGCGGACTCCTCTGTTATTAAAAAAACAAAACAAAAAAACCTTGAGAATTCTAGACCCTATCAAGTACAACTAGAAACAGTTAAATTCTGCAGGGGCGGATGTGGAGCCCCCTAACGTTTTATGTTAGTTAAATTCCGCAGCAGGAGGGGCAGACTCCTCTGTTCTTAAAAAAAAACGCGCGTGGTATGCTTGTGAACGGTTTGACTGAGAGTGATCTCATTTGAGCGCTCCTCTTAAATAGTAAGCGAAAGTCCCTACCCCGACATGAACTAAAATGCAAAGATTGGAAAATAATTGAAAGGCAGGATCCCAACCGATTAAAAAAAGATTTCGATAAATGGGTTAAAAAATATAAATTTGAGGGACAACCAAATTATTAGGACTTAGAGGTGCCATAAACGAAACAACATAAATAAATCTTAAAGAAATTAAAGAAGGCATCTGATGATGTAGTGTTTTGGGAGAGAGAGAGAAAGGGAGAGAGAAAGAGAGAGAGAAAGAGAGAGGGAAAGAGAGAGAGCTCAGAAAGCACTGTATTGCAGGTAGGAAGATGATGAGACTGGGCCTAACAGTAGGCAGGCAAGAGAAAACCAAAATTTACAGAGTTAGAGAAGAAGGGAGAAGTCTAGAGAAAGTAGAGAAGCACGTAGAGAAAACACATGCTACAAATTCAAAACTAAAGATCATAGCGGGAGGAATACATAAATCACGCCCTCCATGCAGAAAGAGTAGTAAGAGACAAACAAAAACGAAAACAAATGAAAGCTTCAAAAAACACTTTTTTGGTAGACCAGGATAGTGACACTTTTTACCAAAATGCAGGCAGAGGACAGAAAGGCCAGAGAGGGCGAGCAATACCCAACAGAGAAGGCTTTAGAGGCTGAGGAAGAGGAGTTGTGCAACCTCCAATAGAATGCTGGAGTTGCGGAGAAAACGGTCACATGGCACGTGACTGCACAAATTAACAGAAACACTATGACTAGGCCAAAATCAAATCAGATCAGGTTTCCATGTAATGAAGTGGGAACCTGGCTGCCAAAATTAAGGAGAAATTAGCTTAAATATAAGGAGATATTTATGTTAAAAGGATAAAGTAAGATAAAGAAACATTGAAGTTAAAATTTGCTAAATAAATAGAAAAGAATTACCGTTTTTTTCCGTGTATAGTGCGCCCCCATGTATAGTACGCACCCCTAACAATGGCATGCTGATGCTGGAAAAAAGCTTGTATAATACGCACCCAATTTTTATGAATTTCTTTTAATTTTTTTTTTAATTTTTTTTTTTTTTTTTTTTTTTAAGTCCCAAAGATCGTCACACACGCAGGGAGGCAATGGGTCCCATTTTTAAAGTCTTTGGTATGGTCTTAACTAGGCTGGATGTCTTTTTTTTTGTTGGCGTTGATTTCTCCGACTGCCCCTAAACGCACCACCGCGCTCCGTGCGCACACGGCGGCTCTGTATGGGAGAGACGTTGAAGAGGAATAAAAACACCCTTGGAAACCAAAACTTGCCCCTCGTCGTGACTCGGAGCCGCAACAAATGTTTCGGATTTGTGTAGGGTACATTGTGACAGACGGCAAACTAGCAGGTGATCGAGCGAGCGTATGATACAAGAGCATTGCGGTCGTATGGAGCGTGTTTGAAGTGAACAGCAGAGATGAAAGGAACAAGGCAAAGTGTTGTGAAATAAAATATTACCTGTAATACGCATTTTGTTATTTGCTGATTGAAACTGCTAATTAAACTGTGAATTGAAACTAATAGGTGGAGAACTGAACTCTCGCTCTTTATATAGCTGACGTGTCTTGCGCAACCGTTCTGCGCATCTGTAATGGCGGCCTCCGTATGACGTCCGGTCCGCGATGGAGATTAAAAAACAAACAATATTTGACAATAACACACCATCGAGGATTGCACCATCGCATCAAACGATGTGTCGTCAATTATGAATTTTACTAAGTGTGTTGGGCAGGATGGCTGAATGCGATGCGCAATTGACAACAAACAAGAAGAAAGGTGAGTTTTATTTCGGGGGAGATTTGTCATGTCTCGTCCCCAGTTTTGCTATGTGTCTAGGTTGCCATAGTTTCTGTTCGTGTCACCCCGCTCTTCCTGTGTCACCTCAATCGATGTAACGTGTTTTGTATTTAAGTCCTGTCTGCCCCTCGCTCACCGTTGGATCATTGCATGTGTTACTGTCATTCTGTTCCTGTCTTTGGTAATGTCACCCTGTCTTTTTGTTCCACGACTTTGTCGGTCAGTCCTGTTGTTGGTTTTGTTGTACCATGACTTTATTTAAAAAAAAAAAAAAAAAAAAAATTAAAAAAAAAAAAAATTATTTTTTTTTTTCTTTGTACCCATGTATAATACGCACCCCAGATTTTAGGACAATAAATTAGTAAAATATTGCGCACTATACACGGAAAAAAACGGTACACATAGTTTCTAAAAGTGAAATAGAGAATAAATCAGACAAGTAATACGAGCAAAAAGATGTTCTTAGTGCTTCTATGTGCGTCATCCTTTTGTGCTGGTGTGTGTGTGCTTGTGCGCGCAGAGGATCCTCATGAATGGGTGTGCGTATGAGTGCGAGTGAGATGTGTGTTCTATGGAAGAAATCAGTAATGGAGAATGTTCTGGAGGCTGTTGAGCAATACTAGGGAAATTGAGAAGTGGATGATGGTGTGTTTAAGTTGGTTGGAGAAACTGAGATGAGCAAGGTGTGTGCAATAGAGAAAATAAGGCGTGTGTGGCAGAGAGTTACAAAAACGGTGGCTTGATAGGATGGGAATAAGAGACAGCAAATGTTGTGTAGAAGACTGAAAGATGTTGAAGGTGAACATGATGGGGGAGGGCAACAGCAAAGTTGGCCTGCCCTTTGAGAAGGTGAAACTGATAAGCGTGCCTGCGCTCGCGCGTTGTCGCGGGGCGGGGCTGTCCGCGTGGGCCTTTGCCATGCTCGTGTGGGCGGTGGGCCGGCATCATGGTTGTTGCAGGAAATGGCCAGCCTGTGACCAATCAACATTGATGCTGCGCCCCCACCCCTCGCACGAGGGGTGCTGTGGCTGCAGGCGAAGCAGGGACAGTGTGATTTTCTCAGAGAGTGATGCTTAAGGAAGATGTGACAATATTTGCATGAAGGATAAAAGGCACTGATGAGAAAACAAAAGTATAACCAAAACGTCAAAACAGAGGATGACGTTTGCGCAGCGTTGTTTGTTTGTATTGTTTGTGAGCTGTGTCTCTGCTGTAAGTTTTTGTGTTGTCTGTGTGCTGTCAGTGTTATGTGTTAAAATTGGCTAATGTAGGTGCACAAAAGAATTTGCTAGATTGTAGTCTATATGATTTGCACCGCAAAACAAAAGCAATTTTGTGAAAATAAGAGGAAAAGAAAGGCAAGCAATTTTTTGTGGGCAGGAACTGGTTCACACTGCATTAATGCCTATCCTTGATGAAACCGAATTTGAGAGATGGAAAGAACTTGCTTTCTGGAATTGGATGAAGCAAAATTATTAAATAACAACATTTCAAAGCTAAATTTAGAAGAAATAGTCGACTGGTTGTGTAAAGACTACACAAGTTTTTACATTTGAGGATAAGAGAGTGATTGAGTTAGTTAAAGTTAAGAAACAACAAGAATCGTCTATTATATTAATTTACTGGCGGTTATTTTGTTAGTTTTTATCTTTATCTTGATTGGTTTGACACCTGGAGGGAGGAAAGATTAGGATGTGGAACACGGGTTGAGACAGCCAGTTACACACGCAAAACATGTGTGCACTGGGACACTGAGAAGCATTTTGAAAGGTGTGTCAAAATTAAATGAAGATGAAATCATATGTAGTAAATTGTAATACAACGCTTTACTACATATGGATTCTCTAAATCGTACAATTGAGTAAAATAAAACATACTTTTTGATTTTTGTTCAAATTACTAAGATTCTTGTGATAAACGATGAGAAACTGATTGAAAAGAAACTACAAGAAACTACAACTAAGCTAGTTGTGGAAGCAGTCCAATTGCCACGACAAATAGCTATGTGCACGTGTGCAGGGCACGCACGAGACTGATAAGGTGTCAAGAGGTAACAAGCTTGCAGACGGAACCGCAGAGCTGCAGTGCAAAAGACGCTTCAAATTTTATACACACAAGAAGCGGATTGCATTACTGGAATTTTTGTTTGTTTGAAAATGTGCAGCGACAAAGTCCATAGACTGAAACTCAATTATGGACGAAAAGTGGGGCATGAGTGGAGAATGGTGTCTATAAATGACCAGAAGACAGACCTATCCTACCAAAGAACCTATACCAATTGGCAGCAATATTGAGCCATAGTGCGTGTCACATGGCTCAAGAGGAGGGATAGTGGGGCAGGTCAGTCAGCTTTATACAACATACGGATTTGATTCATATTCAAAACATTTTCAAAAAAAAATAAAAATAAATAAATAAAATAAAAAAAATTGTGGAGCTTGTTTGGCATGTGCTGAACACAATCCACAGGGTTATAATGCCTGGTCATAATAGATGCATTCTCAAAATGGTTTGATTTGGTTTAAACAAAAACACTGAATGCCTTAACAGTTGCAAAAACGTTATGTAAAAAAAAATAATAATAATAATACCGAGATATGGGATTTTGAAAATTAATTCTCGTGACAGAACTGGTATAAAGTGTGAAAATGTGCATGGGAAAAATGGAAGATCATGGACAAAATGTTTAGACCTGGTCAAACTGTACATAAATATTACAAGTACTGTGGGTTTAACCCCGTATGAAAAATTGTTTGGGCGACAATATAGATTACCATGTTTTAAAACCAAGTGGGAAACTAAGGATGATTCAAATTTGGCATTTACATTTTATATTTATAATTAATATTTTAAAGGCAAAAAGAACAAAGCACGTTCTCATTAAGAGCATTGAAAACAAAACGCTGGTGTTCTTCCAAGGGGGAAGGGCCACATTGAATATTGATAATTACATCAACTGCCATTAAAATAGCAGAAAGGTCAGTTGAGGTAGTCCTTGCAAATTACAAAAGGGTAATTTCTTTTGAGGTAACGTTCAATCGGGAAAAAGTGACCCAAAGGGAGCCTTACCTCTTAGAGAAATGCCGGGAACAAGAAAATGGAACAATGACGTTATTGCATGTAAGGTGGCTATCTTTGTTGCCACTTTGTTAACTTCAGCAATATGGTATTTGTGGGAACTAAGTCATAATGAGTAGGGGAGAGATGAGGGAACAACTTATATTGATCACTCCAAACTTTCTTTTTAATTATGCTGCATTGTAGCAATTTAAAAGATCAATTTGACCTTTGCAGGATGATCTGCTGTGTCAGATCTGGACTGCCATGAGAGTATGATGTTTATATGTGTACTTTGTCAACAACCGCTGTAGATGTTAAAGAATGGGATGAATATATCTAAAGTGAATATGGATAATTTGTTTCAGGTAACTAGTATAAGAGTAAACTGCTAAACGAAACAATTGATTGCTAATGGCAAAACAAGCTGTAAAGACAATTGAATATGTCATGTGTATGGGTTTGCGACCATTGCTTTATGTTCTACCGTCACCATTGATCAAAGATCGTGTGAAGTCTATCACGTCTATTGGATTGTGAAATGTGTGACAGAGCATTCTATATGGTAATATCCATTGAAGAAAGAAAAAAGAAGCCATTGCTTTCAGAGAATGTAGTCAAGCTAAATTGTATATGTATCAACATCCCAAGATCTGAAAAAAGAAAAGAAAAAAAAGCTGGTAAAAAACAAAATATCTTTGAATTTGACAGCCGACGATGATCTGACCGAAATTGATGCAATTGGTGTTCCCGGAGGAGTGCCGGATAAGTGTAAGCTGGTGAATCAGATAGCTGGTTTTGAATCCACCCTGTGTTGGTGGTGTACTCTTAACAAAAATGTTGACAAGATCAACTACATCCATTACAACGTGCAGAGGCTTGGAAATTGGACCGAGGCGGGTTTCAGGGCGGTCCACTCCCAACTAGCCGCGACTTCCCTCATGGCTTTCCAGAACCGAATGGCCCTTAACATGCTACTCTCAAAAGAGGGTGGTGTCTGCGCCATGTTTGGTGAGCAATGCTGCACATTCATTCCAAATGGTACTGCCGCTGATGGAAGCCTGTCCCAGGCCCTTGAGGGCCTGAGGACCTTGAATGGGAAAATGAAGGAACACAGTGGAGTGAACACGGAGGTTTGGAACGACTGGCTAAACGTGTTCGGACAGTACCGTACCCTGGTTTCCTCGGTCCTAGTCTCCCTTGCCGTTTTTTCTGCTGTTTTGACCTTGTGTGGATGTTGTTATATTCCGTGTCTCTGGTCTCTAATTAACAGATTAATTACAACTGCTATCTCTCCAGCAGCTGAGACTTTTCCGTTGCTCCAAGGGGACAACTTTGCGACTGACGAGGGTTGTCGCTCTGGCGATGGCTCCATCTTTGAAGCTCCTGTGGTAAACCTGTCCGATTTGTTTCCCGACTCTGACATTGATTATTAAGGCTCAATCTCCTCCCGAGTGTAAATTTGTTCTTATGAATTGTGATCCTACGGCTGAAAATCTTTTTGAAATGGCCGCTTTTAGGTGATAAGATGGTCTCTGAGAATTTATGATAAACAGGAGGGAATTGTTAGAAAAATGTATATATATGTTATCATGCGTTCTCTAATCAATGCCTTACCGCAATATTACTGCAATATATGCTTGCTGTTTGGCCTTGCTGTTTTTATGATGTACCACAGAAGGACAGTTCCTTTCTAACAGAGACCACTTTGTTAGACAACATGCCTCATTGCTGTCCTGCACCCCAGATGAACCTCCAAGTGACCATTAAAGTCAGGGTTTCCCAACTATCTTAATCGTAGGATTAGGTTGGAATGTATATAACCAGTAATAAATAACTTAGCTTGTTCCATCCTACACAATGTCGTAAAACTTCCCTTGCTATGTTTTAACTAGAGGTCAAAGGTTTTTTCTTCTGTATCCAGTCCACTCAAACTCCTCTTCCCAGATGTTCTTATCAGTATGTAAACACCTAGTGATTTTTCCTTACGAGACAAAGCCCACATGCTTTCCTCCTCCCCTTTAGTGGCTTATGTCTCACACTGTGGGTAGGGCAAATCCAAATACCGTTTTTTTTCCGTGTATAGTGCGCCCCCATGTATAGTACGCACCCCTAACAATGGCATGCTGATGCTGGAAAAAACCACCCAATTTTTATGAATTTTTTTTAATTTTATTTATTTATTTTTTTTTTTAAGTCCCAAAGATCGTCACACACGCAGGGAGGCAATGGGTCCCATTTTTAAAGTCTTTGGTATGGTCTTAACTAGGCTGGATGTCATTTTTTTTGTTGGCGTTGATTTCTCCGACTGCCCCTAAACGCACCACCGCGCTCCGTGCGCACACGGCGGCTCTGTATGGGAGAGACGTTGAAGAGGAATAAAAACACCCTTGGAAACCAAAACTTGCCCCTCGTCGTGACTCGGAGCCGCAACAAATGTTTCGGATTTGTGTAGGGTACATTGTGACAGACGGCAAACTAGCAGGTGATCGAGCGAGCGTCTGATATAAGAGCATTGCGGTCGTATGGAGCGTGTTTGAAATGAACAGCAGAGACGAAAGGAACAAGGCAAAGTGTTGTGAAATAAAATATTACCTGTAATACGCATTTTGTTATTTGCTGATTGAAACTGCTAATTAAACTGTGAATTGAAACTAATAGGTGGAGAACTGAACTCTCGCTCTTTATATAGCTGACGTGTCTTGCGCAACCGTTCTGCGCATCTGTAATGGCGGCCTCCGTATGACGTCCGGTCCGCGATGGAGATTAAAAAACAAAAAATATTTGACAATAACACACCATCGAGGATTGCACCATCGCATCAAACGATGTGTCGTCAATTATGAATTTGACTAAGTGTGTTGGGCAGGATGGCTGAATGCGATGCGCGATTGACAACAAACAAGAAGAAAGGTGAGTTTTATTTCGGGGGAGATTTGTCATGTCTCGTCCCCAGTTTTGCTATGTGTCTAGGTTGCCATAGTTTCTGTTCGTGTCACCCCGCTCTTCCTGTGTCACCTCAATCGATGTAACGTGTTTTGTATTTAAGTCCTGTCTGCCCCTCGCTCACCGTTGGATCATTGCATGTGTTACTGTCATTCTGTTCCTGTCTTTGGTAATGTCACCCTGTCTTTTTGTTCCACGACTTTGTCGGTCAGTCCTGTTGTTGGTTTTGTTGTACCATGACTTTATTTAAAAAAAAAAAAAAAAAAAATTAAAAAAAAAAAAAAATTAAATTTTTTTTCTTTGTACCCATGTATAATACGCACCCCAGATTTTAGGACAATAAATTAGTAAAATATTGCGCACTATACACGGAAAAAAACGGTAAAAAGAGCGGGAGTGCCTACAGATATTGAGTGTGTGTAGAGATTGTTGTAAGCTACCTGTACTGCACTCCTCGCGAGAAAAGACTTAATATTCTGTCTCACTTGTGGTTTGTTTGCTGTTGCTCTTCTTAATAGTTATTCAGTCAGCGAAATAAACCTGATGTTAGAATAATTAGTTTTGCTGAAGCGCTGGTCGGCCTGGAACCGAAGGTCACATATCTTCGGTCAAGTCAACATATGTGCCTTATGAGCCTTGGGGGAGTCCTTATACTCCCTTCCTTGTCTTATCTGTGAAGAGGCCCTCACTAGTTAGAAACAGAACACCTTTGTTCTTTGTTCTTTGTTCTTTGTTAGTTCAATAGAAGTCCTTTCTCTGTTAATTGTTTTGTCCGAGACAGTTTTTAGTTATCCCATATTTACTCAATGTTTGTTTAAGTAGACTTCATGCAAGTTATCTCACATCTACTTAACGTTTGTTAGAGTGTTTGCACGAGAGGTATCTGATTATTTACTTATTATTATTACTATTGTGTGAAATGTAGCAAGAAAGTCTAGAGCATTGTTTTACAGAGACACGGCATCCAGGTTTAGAGATTGCACCCAGGAACAAGGATGCCAACCATCTAAGAACAGACTCTGCATTCCTGGGGTCACAGATCGGCCAAGGCCATGCGGCCTCGCACCACACAACATGATTAGCTAGCTGAAACAGCGTTGCTACAGACACACTCTCCCCTCCCTTTAGTGTAGCAACGCCTCTTGTAACCAGGGCAACCCAAAATAAAAAGAGGAGATGACGGTAGGGCAGGGCAGAATTGGTGGAGGACTGTGAACTGGGCCCTCTACCTAATTCTCCTCGCGAGCAAAAGAATACTGGTTGTCTTCTCCTCTTTGTTTCCAGCGTGTAAATAAATGTCTGATGGTATTTAGACCTGACATTTTATTGGTCCTTCGAGCCGGATCCCAATACACCCGAGGATTCCAGCGGGCGGCAGCGGAGATCCAGATAGACCGCGCGCGGCAGGACCTCCCTAGGTGAGGTCCTAGAATCCTTTTCAAGGGCTGGCTGTCTGCTCGTCAGCTGGGATCCAGAGGTTGAAGGCGATCCGAAGTGCAGAGGTGAAGAGAACCAGAGGGTGAGTTTGTTTTTGTTTAAAAGTGTGGTGCGGCCGAGGGCTTGTCATGCCCTGTAAAATCCTAGGTGTGTAAGTAGGACAACGGAAGTCCACAGACCCGGCATAACTGAAAATCCGTGTAGGACAGCGATGTCCAAGTAAGTAGGTTGCGGAGCCACAGAAAAGCTGAGAATGAAAATTCCGTTTAAGTAAAAGGACACAGTCGTCCGACGGAGAAATCCGTTCAAAAGGGTTAGCGTAGTCCGCGGGAAGTTAAACCGAAAGTCACGCAAAACTGTGTGAATGAGAGTGTGAATGGGAATACATATCACTAGATATAGTATTCCATATTAAAGCAGTGGGGAACACATAACGTGGTTCTGTGGACGCAGTAGGCAAGGTTTCTCCACCAGCCACCAGAACGCTGGTAGAAGTGAGAATCACCACAGGATCTTTTCGTTATCCCACTGGGAACACCCGACTTTAGAAACCCCTATGGTTTTACAGTTGGGACCAAATTGATTAAAATGGGGAACTTGCAGACCAAAAATAAGATCCGAGATGCACTTAAATGTAAGGATTGGAAAATAATTGAAAGGCAGGATCCTGACCGACTTAAAAATCTTGATAAATGGGTTAAAAAAAAAATATATAAATTTGAGGGTCAACTTAAAACAACCAAATTGACCGAACTTAGAGGTGCCATAAAAGAAAAGACTAAAAGAAACCCCAAAAAGATGAAGGAGGAGGGGGATGAGGATGTAGTGTTTTGGTTGAAAGTAGCAGGAGAGAGAGAGAAAGGAAAAAAAAAAAAAAAAAAGAAAACTCAGAAAGCGCTGTATTGCAGGCAGGAAGATGATGAGACGGGGCCTAACAGTAGGCAGGCAAGAGAAAAACAAAATTTACAGAGTTAGAGAAGAAGGGAGAGGTCTAGAGAAAGTAGAGAAGCACGTAGAGAAAACACATGCTACAAATTCAAAACTAAAGATCATAGCGGGAGGAATACATAAATCACACCCTCCATGCAGAAAGAGTAGTAATAGACAAACGAAAACGAAAACAAATGAAAGCTTCAAAAAACACTTTTTTGGTAGACCAGGATAGTGACACTTTTTACCAAAATGCAGGCAGAGGACAGAAAGGCCAGAGAGGGCGAGCAATACCCAACAGAGAAGGCTTTAGAGGCCGAGGAAGAGGAGTTGTGCAACCTCCAATAGAATGTTGGAGTTGCGGAGAAAACGGTCACATGACACGTGACTGCACAAATTAACAAAGACAGTTATGACTAGGCCAAAGTCAAATCAAATCAGGTTTCCATGTAATGAAGTGGGAACCTAGCTGGCAAAATTAAGGAGAAATTAGCTTAAATATACAGGAGATATTTGTGTTAAAAGGATAAAGTAATATAAAGTAACACTGAAGTTAAAATTTGCAAAATAAATGGAAAGGAATTACAAATAGTTTCTAAAAGTAAAATAGAGAATAAATCTGACAAGTATTACGAGCAAAAAGGTGTTCTTAGTGCGTTCTATGTGTTCTTATATGTTGTGCGTCATCCTTTTGTGCTGGTGTGTGTGTGCGTGTGCGCGCAGAGGATCCTCATGAATGAGTGTGTATGAGTGCGAGTGAGATGTGTGTTCTATGGAAGAAATCAGTAATGGAGAATGTTCTGGAGGCTGTTGAGCAATAATAGGGAAATTGAGAAGTGGATGATGGTGTGTTTAAGTTGGTTGGAGAAACTAAGATGAGCAGTGTGTGGCAGTAGAGAAAATAAGACGTGCATGGCAGACAGTGACTAGAATGGTGGCTTGATAGGATGGGAATAAGAGACAGCAAATGTTGTGTAGAAGACTGAAAGATGTTGAAGGTGAACATGATGGGGGAGGGCAACAGCAAAGTTGGCCTGCCCTTTGAGAAGGTGAAACTGATAAGCGTGCCTGCGCTCGCGCGTTGTCGCGGGGCGGGGCTGTCCGCGTGGGCTTTTGCTATGCTCGTGTGGGCGGTGGGCCGGCATCATGGTTGTTGCAGGAAATGGCCAGCCTGCGACCAATCAACATTGATGCTACGCCCCCCTCGCACGAGGGGTGCTGTGGCTGCGGGCAGGGCAGGGACGGTGTGATTTTCTCGGAGAGTGATGCTTAAGGAAGATGTGACAATATTTGCTTGAAGGATAAAAGGCACTAATGAGAAAACAAAAGTATAACCAAAACGTCAAAATAGAGAATGACGTTTGCGCAGCGTTGTTTGTTTGTTTGTATTGTTTGTGAGCTGTGTCTCTGCTGTAAGTTTTTGTGTTGTCTGTGTGCTGTCAGTGTTATGTGTTAAAATTGGCTAATGTAGGTGCACAAAAGAATTTGCTAGATTGTAGTCTATATGATTTGCACCGCAAAACAAAAGCAATTTTGTGAAAATAAGAAGAAAAGAAAGACAAGCAATTTTTTTTGTGGGCAGGAACTGGTCCACACTGCATTAATGCCTAGCCCTGATGAAACAAAAATTGAGAGATGGAAAGAACTTGCTTTCTGGAATTGGATGAAGCAAAATTATTAAATAACAACATTTCAAAGCTAAATTTAGAAGAAATAGTCGATTGGTTGTGTCAAGACTACACAAGTTTTTACATTTGAGGATAAGACAGTGATTGAGTTAGTTAAAGTTAAGAAACAACAAGAATTGACCATTATATTAATTTACTGACGGTTATTTTGTTAGTTTTTATCTTTATCTTGATTGGTTTGACACCTGGAGGGAGGAAAGATTAGGATGTGGAACACGGGTTGAGACACCCAGTTACACACGCAAAACATGTGTGCACTGGGACACTGAGAAGCATTTTGAAAGGTGTGTCAAAATTAAATGAAGATGAAATCATATGTAGTAATACAACGCTTTACTACATATGGATTCTCTAAATCGTTTGAGTAAATTGAATAAAATAAAACATACCTTTTGATTTTTGTTCAAATTACTAAGATTCTTGTGATAAACGATGAGAAACTGATTGAAAAGAAACTACAAGAAACTACAACTAAGCTAGTTGTGGAAGCAGTCCAATTGCCACGAAAAATAGCTATATGCACGTGTGCAGGGCACACACACAAGAAGCTGATTAAATTCAAGAGGGAACGAGCTTGCAGACGGAACCGCATAGCTGTGGTGCAAGAGATGCTTCAAATTTTATACACACAAGAAGCAGATTAAACTCCTGAAACGTTTTTAAAGATGTGCAGCGACAAAGTCCATAGACTGAAATTCAATCATGGACAAAAAGAGGGGCAAGAGTAGAGAATGGCATCTATAAATGACCAGAAGACAGACCTATCCTACCAAAGAACCTATACCAATTGGCAGCAATATTGAGCCATACGTAGTGCGTGTCACATGGCTCAAGAGGAGGGATAGTGGGGCAGGTCAGTCGTCAGCTTTATACAACATACGGATTTGATTCATATTTAAAACATTTTCAAAACAAATTTTTTTGTAGAGCTTGTTTAACATGCAATCCACAGGGTTATACTGCCTGGTCATAAAAGATGCATTCTCAAAATGGTTTGAATTGGTTTCAACAAAAACACTGAATGCCTTAACAGTGGCAAACACGTTATGCAAAGAAATAATACAGAGATATGGGATTTCGGAGATAAATTCTCATGATAATGGGGGCACTTTGTAAATCAAGTAATGAGGAGAAGAAGCACAATGTTCAATAAAGATTTAAAAATCATTGTGCACACCATCGCCGAAGTGCAGGATTAGTATAAAGTGTGAAGAAGTGCATGGAAGAAACTGGAAGATAATGGACAAAATGTTTAGACCTGGTCAAACTGTACATAAATATTACAAGTATTGTGGGTTTAACCCCGTATGAAAAATTGTTTGGGCGACAATATAGATTACAATGTTTTAAAACCAAGTGGGAAACTAAGGATGATTCAAATTTGGCATTTACATTCTGTATTTATAATTAATATTTTACAGGCAAAAAGAACAAAGCACGTTCTCATTAAGAGCATTGAAAATGAAACACTGGTGTTCTTCCAAAGGGGAAGGGCCACATTGAATATTGATAATTACGTCAACTGCCATTAAAATAGCAGAAAGGTCAGTTGAGGTGGTCCTTGCAAATTACAAAAGGGTAATTTCTTTTGAGGTAACGTTCAATCGGGAAAAGTGACCCAAAGGGAGCCTTACCTCTTAGAGAAATGCCGGGAACAAGAAAATGGAACAATGACGCTATTGCATGTAAGGTGGCCATCTTTGTTGCCACTTTGTTAACTTCAGCAATATGGTATTTGTGGGAACTAAGTCATAATGAGTAGGGGAGAGATGAGTGAACAACTTATATTGATCACTCCCAAATAATTATGCTGCATTGTAGCGATTTAAAAGATCAATTTGACCTTTGCAGGATGATCTGCTGTGTCGGATCTGGACTGCCATGAAAGTATGATGTTTATATGTGTATTTTGTTAACAATCGCTGTAGATGTTAATGAATGGGATGAATATAGCTAAAGCGAATGTGGATAATTTGTTTCAGGTAACTAGTATAAGAGTAAACTGCTAAACGAAACAATTGATTGCTAATGGCAAAACAAGCTGTAAAGACAATTGAATATGTCATATGTATGGGTTTGCGACCATTGCTTTATGTTGTACCGTCACCATTGATCAAAGACTGTGTGAAATCTATCTATTGGATTGTGAAATGTATGACAGAACATTCTATTGAGCATCCATTAAGAAAAAAAAGAAAAGAAAAGAAAAAGCCACTGCTTTCAGAGAATGTAGTCAAGTGAAATTGTATATGCATCAACATGCCAAGATCAGGAAAGAAAGCTAGTAAAAACCAAAATATTTTTAAATTTGAGAGGCGACGATGATCTGACCGAAATTGATGCAATTGGAGTCCCTAGAGGAGTCCCTGATTAATAAGAATTAATTGACCAAATTGCAGCGCGACGGGAGTCCTCCATTTGCTGTTGGTGAGCGGTGAACAAGAACGTAGACAGAATAAACTACATCCACTACAATGTGAAGAAATTGGGCAATTGGACACAAGCGGGGCTTGAGGCAGTGCATGAACAGCTAGCCACAACCTCCCTAATGGCATTCCAGAACCGTATTGCTCTTGATATGTTGTTGTCTGAGAAAGGAGGGGTCTGCGCAATGTTCGGAGAACAATGCTGCACCTTCATCCCCAACAACACCGCCCCTGATGGGAGCCTGACGAGGGCTATTGCAGGCCTGCAATCCCTCAATGCAAGGATGAAAGAGCACTCTGGTGTGGACACATCAGTCTGGGACAAATGGATGGATGTTTTTGGGAAGTATAAAGCCCTTGTGTCCTCAATTTTGATATCAGTTGCAGTATTTGCTGCTATACTCACCTTGTGTGGATGTTGTTGTGTTCCTTGCCTGCGTGCTCTGTTTAACCGTCTCATCACTACAGCAATATCGCCCATGGAGGACAAGATGGCTCGGATGTACCTAATGTCTGAGCGCCAAGATGATAGCGATGACGATGATAATGATGTCGATGACGGGATTTGTACACAGACGCTAGAGGACTTTTTCCCCGATCCATGCGATTCTGAATGATGACGACGCGACGTTTATCCTTTGAGTGTAAACATATTTGTTTTCATAAATGTGATCCGACAACTGAAAATCGAGAGAAGTGGTTGTTTACGGTGATGTGAGGATTTGAGCAAATATGTGATAAACAGGAGGGAAATGTTAGAATAATTAGTTTTGCTGAAGCGCTGGTCGGCCTGGAACCGAAGGTCACATATCTTCGGTCAAGTCAACATATGTGCCTTATGAGCCTTGGGGGAGTCCTTATACTCCCTTCCTTGTCTTATCTGTGAAGAGGCCCTCACTAGTTAGAAACAGAACACCTTTGTTCTTTGTTCTTTGTTCTTTGTTAGTTCAATAGAAGTCCTTTCTCTGTTAATTGTTTTGTCCGAGACAGTTTTTAGTTATCCCATATTTACTCAATGTTTGTTTAAGTAGACTTCATGCAAGTTATCTCACATCTACTTAACGTTTGTTAGAGTGTTTGCACGAGAGGTATCTGATTATTTACTTATTATTATTACTATTGTGTGAAATGTAGCAAGAAAGTCTAGAGCATTGTTTTACAGAGACACGGCATCCAGGTTTAGAGATTGCACCCAGGAACAAGGATGCCAACCATCTAAGAACAGACTCTGCATTCCTGGGGTCACAGATCGGCCAAGGCCATGCGGCCTCGCACCACACAACATGATTAGCTAGCTGAAACAGCGTTGCTACAGACACACTCTCCCCTCCCTTTAGTGTAGCAACGCCTCTTGTAACCAGGGCAACCCAAAATAAAAAGAGGAGATGACGGTAGGGCAGGGCAGAATTGGTGGAGGACTGTGAACTGGGCCCTCTACCTAATTCTCCTCGCGAGCAAAAGAATACTGGTTGTCTTCTCCTCTTTGTTTCCAGCGTGTAAATAAATGTCTGATGGTATTTAGACCTGACACCTGACACAGGTGAAGCTTTCCCGCCTTTTCCGGACAGTATAAAACCTTCTGACCTGGAGATGGGGGGGTGTTGTTACATCTGCTGAAGTTCCATTTGCATTGACCGCCATTAAACAACCCAAGATCTTGCCAATAAAGAACCAACCGTTACTCCACATCTTAGTTTTCCTGACCCATGAACAGACATCATCAACAACATGCAACAGCCGTTGGTGGAATCAAACCTGCACTTTCCTAACTGTGAAGCGGACGTGCTAACCAGTGTACCACCGAGCCGCCAAAGAGTATGAATATTACTATGTTGAGTCAAATACAAGCCAGATTACAGATTTAAAACCACCCTTCCACGAGGATGGGAATCCATGTGTGCAGAGCACAGCGGATTATCAATCCATCGCCTTAAACTCTCTGCCACCTCGTCGTGGACAACTTGTTATGTACGTTGTGCCAAGATACTTTGCATGTGAAGATAATGAAAATCTGGCGAGGATGTGATATGAAATGATGAGTGGAGAGCACAATGGGGTAGCAGCACATCGCCTGAATATCTCAGCCACCGCATATCATGCATGAGTTGTATGGGCGACATGGTATGGTATGTACGGTGTGGTATAAGCCGCAAGGTAATATGATACGATACTTTAGATGTGAAACGCAGAAGAGCTAAGCCACAAAAGAAGTGACACTGTCAGCAAAGAAAAAAAAAATCAATGTTGTCTCACCCCAAATCTTTGGGATCATCGGATCTACGCAGTTGGATGATTCAACATTTTAACACCAACGTTCTTTCATGGTCTGCCTGGGTGTCCTGGCTGAAGATCCTAAAGGTTTTGAATTCATTTTATGCTTCCGCATATAAGCCATGATCATATAGTGATAAGTACTCTGTGTTGTGGCCGCAGCTCGTTCAAATCATTTTTGCAAAAATGTTACACACAAATGTAGCAAGAACAACCTGTTCTGGGGCAATGGACGCAATGGCTAATGCATCTGAGTACGGACCCGAAGATTCTAGGTTCGAATCCTAGCTAGCTGATATGCCATTTTTTGGTCAACATTAGCTATGTGCACTTGGATCTTATGCGCTGAAGTGACTCACAGACACTATCAACAAAGACGTTGTTTCCAATGTTGTCTCATCTCAAGTCTCTGGGATCATTGGATCTGCGCAGTCTGATAGCCTGTGTTAGAGTGGTGCTCACTCTAACTTATTTTGCAAGAACCACACGGGAGACAGTATGCCCTATCCAACACCTACAGGTGGAGAGTCATTCGTCGCTGTGCATACAGCGATGATCGAATGAGGTCTGACTCTGGCCTCTTGCAAAAGCATTTTTTATTAAGAGAAACAGGGTGGGGGTGAGAGTGGACTGGATGGAGAGAAAGCCCTTGACCTCTAGTCAAAGCATAGCAGGGGGTGTTTTACGACGTTGTGTAGGATGGGACAAGCTAGGTTATTTATTACAGGTTACATTTCAACGTAAGCATAAAACTACAGTTTTTTTTCCGTGTATAATGCGCAAAATTTAACTACCGCTTTTTTCCGTGTATAATGCGCCCCCATGTATAATACGCACCCTAAAAATGGCATGTTGATGCTGGAAAAAAGCCTGTACCCATGTATAATACGCACCCAGATTTTGACTCCTACTTAAATCCGTGAACGTAAAATTATTTCAGAGAAAAGATCATCTTTGGGAACAACCGGATGTTCTGCCGGTCAGTATCACTGCGCATGCGCTAGCATACTCAATAGCGAAGAGATGTTTCGGATTTGTGTAGGGTACATTGTGACAGCAAACGAGCAGGTGATCTAACAAGCGTCTGATACGAGAGCATTGTGTTCGTATGGAGTGTGTTTGAAGTGAACAGCAGAGAAGAAAGCACATCTGTAATGGCGGCCTCCGTATGATATCCGGATTTAAAAAGAAAAGAAAAAAAAAATTGGAGAATTTGTACCCATGTATAATGCGCACCCCAGATTTTAGGACAATAAATAAGCTAAATTTTGCGCATTATACATGGAAAAAACAGAAATTTATTGTCCTAAAATCTGGGGTGCGCATTATACATGGGTACAATTTATTTTTTTTTTTTAAGAAAATCATGGTACAACAAAACCAACAACAGGACTGACCGACAAAGACGTGGAACAAAAAGACAGGGTGACATTACCAAAGACAGGAATAGAAACCAAACAGACATCATGACAGTAACACATGCAATGATCCGACGGTGAGCGAGGAGCAGACAGGACTTAAATATAAAACACGTTACATTGATTGAGGTGACACAGGAAGGGAGGGGCGACGCGAACAGAAACTATGGCAACCTAGACACATAGCAAAACTGGGGACGAGACATGACAAATCTCCCTCGAAATAAAACTTGAAATCACCTTTCTTCTTGTCAAAGTCAAAGTCTGCTTTATTGTCAACTTCTTCACATGCCGAGACACACAAAGAGATCGAAATTACGTTTTCTCTATCCCACGGTGACAAGACATAGTACACGATAGACATACAAGTAAACGACGCAATATAAAAAACAAGAAGGCACAAACAATAAATAATAAGTTGTTTGTTGTCAATCGCGCAACGCATTCAGCCATCCTGCCCAACACATTTAGTCAGTAAAATTCATAATTGACGACACATCGTTTGATGCGATGGTGCAATCCTTGATGGTGTGTTATTGTCAAATATTGTTTGTTTTTTAATCTCCATCGCGGACCGGACGTCATACCGAGGCAGTATCACTGCGCATGCGCACTATGGATCCGATGCGAATAGTCCTCTTCTCTTCTTGACTGACAATGAATGTGATAGTTTAATACAATCAGCAAATAACAAAATGTGTATTACAGGTAATATTTTATTTCACAACACTTTGCCTTGTTCCTTTCGTCTCTGCTGTTCACTTCAAACACGCTCCATACGAACGCAATGCTCTCGTATCAGACGCTTGCTCGATCACCTGCTCGTTTGCTGTCACAATGTACCCTACACAAATCCGAAACATTTGTTGCGGCTCCGAGTCACGACGAGGGGCAAGTTTTGGTTTCCAAGGGTGTTTTTATTCCTCTTCAACGTCTCTCCCATACAGAGCCGCCTTTTTCACATGTCCGCACGCCTTTTTCACATGTCCGCACTGATCGCGGTGGTGCCTTTACGGGCGGTCGGAAAAATCAACGCCAACAAAAAAAATACATCCGGCCTAGTTAAGACCATACCAAAGACTATAAAAATGGGACCCATTGCCTCCCTACGTGTGTGACGATCATTGGGACTTAAAAAAAAAAAAAAAAAAAAATTGGGTGCGTATTATACATGGGTACAGGCTTTTTTCCAGCATCAACATGCCATTTTTAGGGTGCGTATTATACATGGGGGCGCATTATACACGGAAAAAAACGGTAATCTAGCTAGGTTATTTATTACAGGTTACATTCCAACATAATCATACGATCAAGATAATCTGGAAAACCCTGACAGCCTGGGTGTCCTGGCTGAAGATCCTAAGGAAAAGACCTTAAAACTCATTGTATGCTATTGCATGATCGTATAGCGTTGTGGCCGCAGCATCCCCGGAACGAATCTGGGTCATGGCGTAATTAGATTACCTTGCTGAATGTGTCCGTTGTTCACTGTTGCCAAACAGCCTTCTGTTAAACACAAGCTTCCAGACATTACGTCCACCTATACTTTAATATCAACTTTATTTGATAAAGTTTTTCCTAATTCATCTTGGTGAAACTCCCTCAGGCATTCCTATTTTTTTTAGGCCTGGCTGCCACGAGGCAGCGGTAGACATACAATTATGACCCTGAAAGGATCATCAGCTAATTTGATACGGGGCTCGTTGGTCGAGGGGAATGATTCTCGCTTAGGGTGCGAGAGGTCTTGGGTTTAACTATCGAATGAGGCCTACTTTGAAACACAGCTGGCTCCTGTTCTCTGCCAATGTCACATGCGCATCATTTACAGGCTGCATTTGTGTGACACGTGATATGAATTTCGACACAGCTAAGAACTACCAAATGGAATGTATCAGAGTCAGCATGGTTCCATCTAAAGTGAGTGAAAGAAGCCAGTTTTCACCCAGTCTCAAATCAGGTACCACAACATAATTGCAGCGCAAAATCGTTTTAATGTGTCATGGACTTTGCATAGGAACCAGCAATGACAAGAAATAGTAGAAGAAGCTGTTTCCACCCAGTCTCGAACTGGGGATCTTTCACGTGTTAGGCCAAGGGTCGGCAACCCAAAATGTTCAAAAAGCCATGTTGTCCCCGCCCAACACAAAAAAATATATACCTGTCTAGAGCGGTAAAAATCTAAAAACCTTTTATAAGGCAATATAGACTGTCAATACATGACCTGTATGCCTACTATTAAAATACTTAAGTAGGCTACAAATACAAAGCAACAAAGCGACGCAAAACGTTGCCCCTGGATAGCCGGCAGACTTTGTTGTGCCGCAGGAGATCGGCATATTCGCTCTCAACTTCATCTCGCAATTCACGGAACTGATGGTGGTTTAATGCTTTTGCGATTATTTTCTTCACAATTTGGATGACAAGGTTCATTACCTCCATACACTCTGGTGGGAATGTTTACGCACACAACGCCTCTTGGTGCACTATGCAATGGAATGCAAGCAAATTTTGATCCAATGCTTTCTGTCGTACAGTCACAAACTTTTGCGACCCTCTCAAACTCGGTGTGCCGTCTGTAGCGTCTGAAATCAAGTGGCCAGTGTGTATCGCTGTCATTTAAACACTGCAGCACAGCCTCGCAGATGTCCTCCCCCCGTTTTTGGCCTTTTAGTTGTATAAATGTCTTCTTGCGGCCCATTAGAGTTAGAGTACCCTAACCCTGCATAGCAGAGCTGTCTGTTCGATATCGGTCATGTCACACGACGCATCACAGGCAATTGAGAAAGGTGGAGCTGAATTGATGTCCTTGATACATGAGTATCATGAACTCATGCCCTTCTTAACATCTAAGGCCCCATCCCTGAAGATGAGGGGCCAAGTGTACTCAGCCTGCGTCAGAAGTGGTATGACGTACGGAAGTGAGGCATGGGCCCTGAAAACAGAACACAAAGACAAACTAAACAGATCAGAAATGAGGATGATCAGATGGATGTGTGGTGTGTCAATGAGGGAGGAAAAGACCGGTGCAGAGCTGAGAAAGAAGATGGGAGTGGATGAGGTGAGGAGAGGCAGACTGCGATGGTACGGACATGTAGTGAGGAAGGACGAGAACGACTGGGTGAAGAAAGTTACGTCGTATAACGTAGAGGGAACAAGACCCAGTGGCCGACCTAAAAAAACCTGGCAGACGACCGTGGCAGCCGACATGAAGGCACTCGGCATCAACCACGAGATGGCCATGGACCGTTCCCGGTGGAAGAAAGCCATATCGAGAATCCAGTCCAACCCAGCGGCGACTGGAAAGCGGACTTTAAACCGATGATGATGACGATGATGATGATTTGCTGATTGGTACCGTTTTTTTCCGTGTATAGTACGCAAAATTTAACGAATTTATTGTCCTAAAATCTGGGTTGCGCATTATACATGGGTACAATTTTTTTTTAATTTATTTATTTTTTTTATTTTTATTTTTTTAAAGAAAGTCATGGTACAACAAAACCAACAACAGGACTGACCGACAAAGTCGTGGAACAAAAAGACAGGGTGACATTACCAAAGACAGGAACAGAAACCACATCATGACAGTAACACATGCAATGATCCGACGGTGAGCGAGGGGCAGACAGGACTTAAATACAAAACACGTTACATCGATTGAGGTGACACAGGAAGAGAGGGGCGACGCGAACAGAAACTATGGCAACCTAGACACATAGCAAAACTGGGGACGAGACATGACAAATCTCCCTCGAAATCAAACTTGAAATCATCCTTGATGGTGTGTTATTGTCAAATATTGTTTGTTTTTTAATCTCCATCGCGGACCGGACGTCATACGGAGGCCGCCATTACAGATGCGCAGAACGGATGCGCAAGACACGTCAGCTATATTAAGAGCGAGAGTTGTTTTCTTCCTATTAGTTTCAATTCACAGTTTCAATCAGCAAATAACAAAATGCGTATTACAGGTCGGTCATATTTTATTTCACAACACTTTGCCTTGTTCCTTTGGTCTCTGCTGTTCATCCTAAAACACAAAGGCGCTCTTTAAGCAATGCGACAGTGAGCGCCCGGCGCGCTGCGGTTGCGCGACCGCACCAAATTAAGCTCCCTGCGCAGTGCGCACTGAGGTCCACTTAAATTTTAGAAAGTACATCAGGACTTTAAAAATATCTTCTAAATTTCAGCGACGGCTCTGTCACAATAATGCGACCAGCGCAGTGCAGTTGGGCGGTCGGCGGCGCGCTACGGTTGAGCGTTCTCTCTTGCTCTCTCGCTCTCGCACACACGCGCACACACGCAAACCGGATATCATACGGAGGCCGCCATTACAGATGCGCAGAACGGATGCGCAAGACACGTCAGCTATATAAAGAGCGAGAGTTCAGTTCTCTACCTAAATCCGTATTACAGGTAATATTTTTTTTCACAACACTTTGCCTTGTTCCTTTCTTCTCTGCTGTTCACTTCAAACACGCTCCATGTGACCGCAATGCTCTCGTATCAGACGCTTGCTCGATCACCTGCTTGTTTGCTGTCTGTCACAATGTACCCTACACAAATCCGAAACATTTGTTGCGGCTCCGAGTCACGACGAGGGGCAAGTTTTGGTTTCCAAGGGTGTTTTTATTCCTCTTCAACGTCTCTCCCATACAGAGCCGCCTTTTTCACGTCCGCACGCCTTTTTCACATGCGCGCACGGCGCGCGGTGGTGCGTTTACGGGCACTCGGAGAAATCAACGCCAACAAAAAGAATTACATCCAGCCTAGTTAAGACCATACCAAAGACTATAAAAATGGGACCCATTGCCTCCCTGCGTGTGTGACGATCATTGGGACTTAAAAAAAAAAAACAATTTTTTTTTTAAATTCATAAAAATTGGGTGCGTATTATACATGGGTACAGGCTTTTTTCCAGCATCAGCATGCCATTTTTAGGGTGCGTATTATACATGGGGGCGCATTATACACGGAAAAAAACGGTAATATTGTTTGCCATTCGAATTACTATTTCGTTCACTGATTTTGCTGAGAGAGGCAGGTCTTTAATTTTTGGAATGATCTCGGTTTTGTTTTTGAAGTCCGAAAATAGGCACTGATATTTTAACGAATGAGTCCTTCATCGGTCATCGGTGAATGGTTTTCCGCGCTTTATTATCTCCCGGGCTGCAACAAAACTTGCAGCAATCGTGGAGTTTGGAGATGCAATCTATTTCTTGAAACTGTTTTTACGTTCCTCAAATTGCACCTTTCCTCTCAGTTCCAACTGGGTGATCGGCAGCAAATTTAGCATGCTTTAGCTAAAAATGTCACTCCAAATTGATCTTTTTGTTACATTTGACAACTTCTCATTGCAAATCCAACATTCAGGCAATCCTTCAGCATTGGTAATGAAAGCAAATAGTTCAGTCCATTCTTTCTTAAACCCTCTGTTCTTATCAGCAATCTTTCTCTTTTTGCCTTTAGAATCCATGGCCCATCACTCAAACAAGTTGTTTGTTTACAACTCGCCTGTGCTGTGTCGCTTGCTATGACGCAATTTTGCGCCATTCTAAAATTCAGTATTTTTAATATATTCACAACTACATACATTTTCTACAGACGAGCACGAGGCTGCGAGGACAAGGCGAGGGACACGTCAGCACCGGCCGGATAAGCAGGAAGCCGTCGTAGAGTTACGCCGGTCTCAACCGATTACTCGGTAATCCAGAAGAGCATTAGCTTTAAAACCATGCAAGATCTAAAGTAAGTTCCACCAGTTGACATTGTAACTTGGAGAACATGTGATTACTTTATCAAATACTATATGGCTCCTGTTTGCCGAGGTGTCCCTGGCACACTTTGCAAAGCAGACAACACTGACAAATCGATTTAGAAAATGTTGTTTCCACCCAGTCTCAAACAGGGGGTGTTTCGCGTCTTAGAAGAACATGATGACCACTACGCTATGGAAACTGCTGTGACGTCCAAAGCATTTTGAAAAGCCTGGCAAAAGTTCAACAAAAGTGAGTGAGGAAGAAAGCAGGCACTTATGAACTTTTTGATTTGCTTTTCAAAACTGTGCCAGCAAAAGCAATTTTTCCACACAAAGAAATAAACTCTGTGTCGGGGAATTGAAGCCCGATTTGCCGAGCCCAGGCTGAGTCGTTTCGCTAAAGGGTACCTGATTTGAGACTGGGTGAAAACCAGGTTTCGCACTTTTCTTTAACTTTTGCCAGGCTCTTCAAAAGGCTATGTGTCAGCGCAGTTTCTATGGTGTAGTGGTTATCACATTCCCTCACACGCTGAAGGTCCCTGGTTGGAAACAAGTCTTATGATCCTTTTGATTTTAGACTCCGCGTCGGGGAATTGAGCCTCAGTTTGCCGAGCCGAGGCCGTGAATAGTATAGCTAAAACGGCCTGTTGCGTTTTGTTCAAGATGTCCATCTTTAAGCAAGGAAAACAAAAATGTGGAGTAACAGTTTTTGTAACAAATATTAGGTTGTTTAATGGCAGTCAGTGCACAAGGCACTTCAGCAGATGAAACAACAACGTCAAACTTCAAATCAGAAGGCTTTATACTGACCAAAAGCAGGAACTAGGAAGGGAACGGAAGGGAAGGATAAGGTCTGTTCTGTTATCACCTGAATGTCCTGTTATTTACTGACTGTTTTGTGACTATGTGTCATGGAACTTAACTGAGCTCTGTGTGCCGTGTCTGTGCTCACTGCCTATGTGTAAGTGAAAGTCACAAAGCTCTGTGTGCTGTGTCTGTGCTCTGATTGAGCAACTATGTTTGGGTAAATTATTTAAACATTGATTGATATGTTTGTATAAACTAATAAGAGTATCTGCATATTGCTTTTGCTCCCTCTTCAGGCCCTAAACTGATCGGCATTCAATTCCATCCATTCCGTCCATTATCTGTACTGCGGGGGGTCGCAGGCGTGCTGGAGCCTATCCCAGCAGTCATCGGACAGTAGGCGGGGGACACGTTATAACTGGTTGCCAGACAATCGCAGGGCACACAGAGACAACAATCATTCACACTGGCACTCACACCTATGGGCAGTTTGGATTACTAAATCGGCTGACCAAGCATGTTTTTGTGATGTGGGAGGAAAACCCGGAGAACCTACAAACTCCACACAGGGAGCACCAGATCACAAGTCAAAAGTGCTTATATGATACAAATGGATTTGATTTCATGTCGAATCGTATGCTTTGCATGTTTGAGTGGGGATTTGGGGAGGTTTCACCAAACATGTGAATGAATGATGGAGTAACCGTAAAGATCTCAAATAGTGATGGTTCGGGTGCGCTTGGTGCCCAGTAGCCCTCACCTTTGGTCCAGTAAGTAAGGTGCACCACTGTAGCAGATGTTTCCATAGTGTAGTGATTATCACGTTTGCCTAACACGCGAAAAGTCCCCAGTTCGAGACTGGGTAGAAACAGCTTCGTTACATTCCGATTGGTAGTGAATATGACATGGACCTGAGGACTGCATTTCAGTGATTATTCTGATATCATAGCCGGTTTGGACGTGTCCTTTCAGGGTCATAATTGTGTGTCTACCGCTGCCAGGCCTAAAAAAAATGGGAACGCCTAAGGGAGTTTCGCCAAGATGAATTAGGAAGAACTTTATGAAATAAAGTTGATGTTGAAACGTAGTTGGACGTAATGTCTGGAATAGGGGTGTAAATCGCGGGTTTTGTCGCGATACGATATAATATCGATATAAAGAACTACGATACGATATTTGCCGATTCTTAAAGCCTGCTGCGATTCATTCACGATATATCGCGATATAGTGCTCTACGATCGATATATATATTTTTTTAATAAAAAATATAGAACAATATCCTGATTTATAACAATTCATACGCCAAATCAACAAGGTACTGCAAACTCTTTATTTAGGAAATTACAAGAGTATTGTAGTATTCAAAGTGCTTACTTTAACACTGAACTTTGATGTCGTGTTTTTTCTTTAAATGTGCGGCGAGATTTGTGCTCCCTGAATATTTGATCACCGCATGGCAGGATTTACAAACTGCACGTGTCTTGTCCGTTGAGCCATCTTTTCTTTGGAATCCAAAGTGCTTCCAAACGAATGACTTGAAGCCTAAAGGAGAGCAAATTTCCCCGTCTTTTTGGACACTAGCCATAGCACCAGCCCAGGAGCCGCGTACTAGTTGTCACCTCCCCTTTCACCTGCGTGCTCTGCTCACAACACAACAACGCCGCGCACTGCTCCCTGCTCCCGGAAAGAGGAAGCAAGCAACAATGAACTGTATTTCAAAATAAAGTCGCGTCTAATGTCCGAGGTCAAACACGGCGATATAAATCGATGTTTACCTTTAGCATCGATGCCAATAAATCGTAGAGCATTATATCGATTAATCGATGTGTATCGATGTATCGTTACACCCCTAGTCTGGAAGCTTGTGTTCAACAGAAGGCTGTTTGGTAACAAAGTCAAAGTCAAATTTATTTATATAGCACATTTCATACACAGAGGCAATTCAAAGTGCTTTACAAAACAAATTATTGAAAGCAGGTGAAGCAAAGCATAGCATTTACCGTATTTTCCGCCCTATAAGGCGCACCTAAAAACCAAGATTTTTATCAAAAGTCGACAGTGCGCCTTATAGTCCGGTGCGCCTTATATATGGATCAAGTGATGAATTTGTTGATCCATACTGCTTGTACACAGTGCTCTGCCAAAATGTTTTAGAACGTTTTAGTACGACTAGTAAATTACAAGGTCGCATCGCTTCCCAACATTACGGTAACTGTAGTCAGGGGGCGTCACCGAATACCTGTTGTACCCGCGAGGCTATTTCATTTCAAAATAGGCTGCTGCGTTAATGTTTCGAGTAAATCTACGGATCGATATGGAAGGGAAACATAGGTAAGTAGTACCAATGCGTTAGATCGAACTTTAGTCAGTTCTGATCATTTTATAAGAGATCGTTTGAGAAACGCGATGTTAGGGTTTGCAGAATATCTTCATCGTATGATTATGTTGGAATGTAACCTGTAATAATTTAACTAGCTTGTCTTGTCTTAACAAAAGTAGTAGACCAAAGTGCTAAGATCTTTTCAACTTATTGACTAGCTGCAGAGGAAGCAATCAAAGTTGCTTTGTTTACAGAACGTCGTAAAAGGTCCTCTGCTATGCTTTGATCAGCAAGGGCCCGTCTTCACCCTATCCTGTGTGTTCCCACACCCCCACTTTCAACCCCACTCTGTTTCTCTCAATAAATAAGCACCTGACGAGGCCTGAGTCAGACTTCATTCGACCATCGCTGTAAGCACAGCGACGAGTGAACTCTCCGCCTGCAGGTGTCTAAAATGACTTGCTTGACTCCTGTGTGGTTCTTGCAAAATAAGTTAGAGTGAGCACCACCCTAACAATATGATAAAACAGGAGGGACATGTCAGGAAACCCGGGACCCTCATACCCGCCATCTGGCTGACGGAGGAGGACGTGCTGTATTGTCGACAAGCCAGCGTCTTTTAGGGGGACCTGGAAAAGAAAGTCCTGGGAAGAGAATTTCTTCGCTGGGCCAGCATCTTAGGTCTGCCTTCATCTGCCAGAGGTGGATTGACAGGTTCCGGCAATGCAACGGACCAGGGGTCAGGTAAGTTAAAAATTGTGTGGTTAAACGCGTAAAAGGTGCACGGGAGATAGCTTGGGTTCAAGTCCCAGGGGAAGAAACAGGCTAAGAAAAGCAGAGCTTCTTTTTTGTTCATCGAAGGAGTGCGTAGATTCTTCTTTGTCTGTTTTTCCAAGCTGAGGGATCTGGCTTGGGTTAGAGTCCCAGTGGAAGGAACGTGCTAAGAAACACGGAGCTTCTTTTTTGTTAGTCAAAGAAGAGTGTAGATTTTTCTTTGTACGTTTTTCCGGCCAAAGAACAGCTTGGGTTCAAGTCCCAGTGGAAGGAACGGGCTAAGAAAAAACAGAGCTTCTTTTTCTTAATTGAAGAAGGGCGTAGATTATTTTTTTTGTCCGTTCTTCCAAGCTGTGTTGGAGGGTTTTACACCCATCCTGGATAGGCTTAGAAATAAAAAGCGTTGGTGTTTGTGTGGTTGAGAGTGCGACTGGAAGGAAAAATTGACTGCAGAGAGAATTTGGTGAAAGGTCAATTTAAACCTGCATTGAGGATCCTCAAAGAAAAGAAAGACAGAATGTAAAAAATTGTATAAATTGTATAAACCTAAAATACCAAATTAAGATGGGAAATAGGAACGGTAGATCTCTAGCTCTTGAAGAGGATGAGAAGTTCATGGCGAGTAAATTTGTTAATTATATGCAATACATGCCGAAGTGGAAGAAAAAGTATGGAGTAGAAGGGAAGTTGAAAGTTGAAGTGTGGAAGATAGTGGTTGATGTTTTGGAGGAGAGTGTAGATAGGATGACAAAGGGACAGAAAAAGAAAAGGAAAGAGAGAGAGTTGAACTGTGCTAGAATGTGGTTCAAAGCTTCACAAGAGAGAAGAGAACAAATTCAAGAGACAAAAAATGGAAAGATAAAAAGTGATGAGACCACCATTCAATTAAGATTTGGAAAAGAATTCTGGGTGCACAGTGGCATCCCATTCAATGATGCAGCTGAGAGTGCATATCTGCAACATCTTAGAAATGCGCTCCTCACTGTTTCACTCCCCGACTTAGGCAACTGGGTGAGAAAACACTTGGTGGAAGCAGACGCTGCTTGTGTTGCGCCGATTGAGAAAAGCAAATGTTCTGATGTATTTTATCTAGATGATGGTAATGATCTAGATGAAGATACAACGGTCTTCTTCCGAGGTTCCCAAACGGGCAGAGGAAGAGTTAGAGACCAACAAGGCCGCCATTCAATTCAAACTCCAGCTCAAATTTGGACTGTTGGAACTGTGGGAAACGGGGACACTTGGCAAGAGAGTGTCGTCGTGTAAAACAATACCAATCAAAGGGTGGAGGAAGAGGCAGAGGAAAAGCCACATTTTCAACATGTCAAGCTTCCCCACCCCGTTTTTGACCGCTCATGCTAATGCAGAGACATTGTATGCTACATTTAATGGAAATTATTGATTGGTTGTGTTGTAAAAATATACAAACTTCTATATGCGAGCTAAATCTGAGAGGTTGAGTTCTTTAAATTTGAAAACAAAGGAAAGATTCTGATTAATTTGCCAGCAGTTTTTTTGTGTTGAGTTTTTTTTTGGATTGGTGGATTGTTCTATCGGGAACCTTGAGTTGGAAATGGTATATGAATGTTGTGTGGAGAGCATGGATGAATTGGGACCAATGTGATAGAAAGACTCCTTTTTGGAGGCTGTGTGTGAGATGCAAATGAGCATTGATGACTGAATGCCCGACTGAAGGGAAAATACAGGTTGAATGGTTGAAGTTGTCGGAGACTGCTATGGACAAGTAGTTGAGCGACTTTGAAGGAAGAATGATTTTGAGTAAGTTAGATGCTAGAAAGGAAAGAAAAAAAACAAATTCAAACAAAAGAAAAATAAAGGTTGCTTTTGACAAGAGTGGCAAAGAACAGACGAAGAACAGTCCTTGACCGGCATTTGCGTTTGGCGGTCGTTGATGTGGTTCCAAGACCTGCGTCTTGTCACAAGACTCTTGTGGTTTGTCATTTGTAACGTTTGGCTGTTGTGATCCTCCCAAACAGACATAAGTGATTTGTGCTTTTGTTGTTTGTTGTAATTGGTTAGTGGGAGGACTGCTGGAGCTTGCTCCTTCGGTGTCTCACCTGTGCCTTCCTGCCTTCCATTGTCTCCACTTAGACTGGACTGTGGAGGGGGGAGTGTGGTATTGTGGTGTGAAAAGGGTGTAGGAGCCGGCTCCTGTGGTGATTGATATTGTAATTTGATTGTGGGGGAGACTGATGTAGGTATGGGGCTCTGGACTCTGCGGGTAGCTGTTTGCTGGGTTGGCGCGGGTGGGGGACGACGGCATTGATTGTCGCGGGTTTTGTCACGATACGATATTATATCGATACTAAGAATCACAATACGATTATTGCCGATATCTTAAAGCCTGCTGCGATTCATTCACGATATATCGCGATATAGTGCTCCACGATCGATATTTTTATTTTTTTTGAATAAAAAATATAGAACAATATCCTGATTTATAACAATTCATACGCAAAATCAACAAGGTACTGCAAAACTCTTTATTTAGGAAATTACATTTAGTAGTATACAAAGTAGATAAAGTGATATGATAAAGTTATGATAAAGTGCATTACTGAACAAAACAAAAACAAGTTCTTTCTTTATAATGAAAGTAGTAAACATTACAACTTGACCATTCAAATGCAAAAAAAAAAAACAATACCAGAGAACTATACATAAATAAAATATGTATGTTGTCATTTAACTCTTCTATGAAACAAAAATAACTTAATTTTATTTATAACTCTTCATATAGAATTTTAACATTACACGGTGTCTACTCTTTGAACTGTTCAATATGGCCAATAATACAACATGTAGTAAAAAATCAAAGGTACTTTGTCACATGTTTGCTTAGTGCATTGAAATTTATGATAAAGTGCATTACTGAACAAAACAAAAACAAGTTCTTTATAATGAAAGTAGTAAACATTACACCTTGAGCACCCAAATGCAAAAAAAAAATTTGCAATACCAGAGAACTATACATAAATAAAATATGTATGTTGTCATTTAACTCTTCTATGAAACAAAAATAACTTAATTTATAACTCTTTATATAGAATTTTAACATTACACGGTGTTTACTCTTTGAACTGTTCAATATGGCCAATAATACATGTAGTAAAAAATCAAAAGTAGTTTGTCACATGTTTGCTTAGTGCATTGAAATTTATTATTATTTATTATTATTAATATTAGTGCGTTCTTTGTTAGGTTCTTCTTCAAGAAAATCAAGTGATCGACATGCTCAGGTGTCAAAACACTACGTTCTGAGCGGACAATGTCACCTGCAGTGCTGAATACACGCTCGGAGGGCACGCTTGTTGCAGGAATACAGAGATAGGTTTTGGCTAGATTTGCAAGGAGGGGAAACTCCATTTCATGACTTCCCCACCATTCTAACAGATTACCTTTGAGTGTTAATAATTCAGTCTCTTTGTATCTATATACTTCCATCTCTGCCAGCTGCTTGGATGTTTTCACGAAGTTGCTGCTCGCAGTGTATGTGTCCCCAAACAGATCCTCCATTGCTTTGTTTTTTTTTGAGACAGGAACATATTCTAAAATGACACAAAAACACAAACATCGCTTTAGGGCTCAGGTTTATAATAATTATGCAGAAAACAAACACCTAATTTCTTATAATAATTAGGTGTTATTTAATTATGCAGAAAATACACACCTGAAGCATGGAGCTCATCATCACATGCCTCTTCAGATGGGTGTGTTGTGTGAGTTTCCTCCATTGCAGTGCCATCATGAGCCTGTGTGTCTTCCTATGAACCGAAAAAAGATGTGCATTGTTAATAATTATCTGGTAATACGTTTATCATGTGCTAGTATTTAATCTTACTTACTTTTTGGTCCCACAAGTGTGCAGCCTCATTTATGATATTCTTGAACATGGCATCCCTCCTCTTTGCACACAAAGGGCAGGGTCTTGAATCTTGCATCAAGGGCAGCTGCAGTGTTTAATACTTCTTGGACATCTGTGTAACGATGCTTGAGCTCTTTGGCCATTGTTTGTTTCATTTCTTTGATCAGTGGCATGTCATCCTCACAGACACTGAAATGTTCAATCAATTTACTTTTCAGTAGAGCAATGACTGAGATAGTTGGTTGTGCCTCCTCACACATTATTGTAGTTGCAGTTTTCACAGGCCTCAGTAACTGTATAATTTCTTCAGCTGTGGATATGTCATCTTCATTTAGTGTTTGTAAATCATTCTTCATGGACTTTCTGATTTTTTGGTCAAGCTGTGCAGCACACACAGCAGCCTGTTGCTCCAAAAAAACGCTCCACCACATCAAACGAGCTGTTCCAACGTGTGATGACATCTTGGATGAGTTTGTGTGGCGGGAGATCAAGTAGTTTTTGCTTCTCTTTTAACACAACATTGGCCAGCGTGCTGCGGTGAAAAAAACTCACAAAACGGCGTACTCTACCTAAAAGACAGGCAGCATCATTGCATTTGAGTCCTTTTTGAGTTGCCAAGTTGATAGTATGTCCAAAACATTTTATGTGCGGTGACAGACGCGCCTCTATTCCTGCTACGGTCATGTTCCTGGCATTGTCAGTTACAAGAGCTGGGTTTTTATCTGCAATGTGCCATTCTTCACATGCTTCGTTTAGGACAGAGGCTAGGTTCGGTCCTGTGTGAGAGTCACTTAAAACGCGAGTCTGAAGCACGTAGTTTTTTATCGTCCATGCTGTATCAATGTAGTGGCAAGTGACCTAATGTAGGCTTCAGTTGAGCGAGAAGTCCATCCATCTGCAGTGATAGCAACCCGTCCTGCTTCCTTTAGTTCGTGTAATACCTCCGCTTTAACACAGGTATATAGACGTGGTACACGTGTTTCACTAAAGTACTGTCTCGATGGTATTGTATATCTGGGCTCTAGCGTATTCATCAACTCGGAAAATCCCTCACCCTCCACGCTACTAAACTGTCTCAAGTCTTTACAAATATGATATGAAATTGCAGCAGTGATGGATTTAGCTCGTTTAGAGTTTTTACTTAGCATTTGGGGGAAAAATGTGTTCACGGAGGGCGTCGTGTCTGTGTTGTTTTCGCGGTCGCTGCTTGAGGGAGAGATGTCGTGTTTTTTTTTTAGATGTGCGGCGAGATTTGTGGTGTTCCCAGAGTATTTTATCACCGCATGGCAGAATTTGCAAACAGCACGCCTCTTGTCCGTTGATCCATCTTTTTTCTGGAATCCGAAGTGCCTCCAAACGAACGATTTTAAGCCTAAGGGGGAGCAAATGTCCTCGTCACTAGCCATAGTAGCACCAGGCCAGGAGCCGCTTACTAGCTATCGCCTCCCCTTTCACGTGCCTGCTCTGCTCACAACACAACTTGCCGCGCCCTGCTTCCGGAAAGAGGAAGCAAGCAACAATGAGCTGGATTTCAAAATAAAGTCGCGTCTAATGTCCGAGGTCAAACACGGCGATATAAATTTATGTTTACGTTTAGCATCGATACCAATATATCGTAGAGCATTATATCGATTAATCGATGTGTATCGATGTATCGTTACACCCCTACTGTCGAACAATGTTGAAACGTGTTGAATTACTTGAAAAATGTACAAAATTTGGAGAATTTGTGGTGAATGTCAAAATTGAAAGTTTGGAATATTTGGTAAGTGGGAAGTTGTGGAATAGGTAGGCAAAAGATGAACAGTTGAAAGTTGGAATGGGTTGAATCGGTTGAAAAATGTAGAAATTAGAATAGAAAAATGAAATTGTGGAGAATTTGGTTGAATTTCAAATTTGGAATTTTTGGTAAGTGGGAAGTTGTGGAATAGGTAGGCAAAAGATGTACAGTTGAAAGTTGGAACGGGTTGAATCAGTTAAAAAATGTAGAAGTTAGAGCGAATGTTGAATCCCCATAGAGAATGAATGGGAAAATAAAATAAAGCAATTGCGCCAAAATCTTTCTAAATTTGGAACGAATAAAAAAAAAATGGCCTCAGGAGGTTCACTTTTGGGGTAAAAATGTTGAAACGGGTTAAATCAGACAAAAAACGATATAGTTAGCGCAAATGTAGCTATTTAGGGCACTTAGTGTTGAAATAAGGTCACTTCCGGTGTGATTCGGGTCATTTTCGGTCTAATTTGGGTCACTTCCGGTTTATTTGGGTCACTTCCGGTTTAATTTAGGTCACTTTTGGTTTAGCTGGGGTCACTTCCGGTTTATTTGGGATCACTTCCGGTACATTTGGGGTCACTTCCGGTTTGATTTGGGGTCACTTCGGGTTACCTGAGGTCACTTCCGGTCTATTTGGGGTCACTTTCGGTTTGATTTGGGGCACTTCCGGTTCATTCTGGGTTCATTGGTGGCACTTCAGGGTCATCCAAGATGGCCGCCACACTGGAATTGGGGGTCAAGAGTTGAATTGTGTAAGCATAGTGGAAGTGGGGGTGAATGGGAGTGAATGTGGGAAGCATAGTGGAAGTGGGGGTGAATGGGAGTGAATGTGGTAAGCATAAGGTGAATAAGGGGAATAAATGTGGAATGGGTTGAATCGGTCGAAAAATGTAGAAATTAGAGTAGAAAAACGAAATCTTAGAGAATTTTGGTTGAATTTCAAATTTGGGAATTTGGAATTTTTGGTAAGTGGGAAGTTGTGGAATAGGTAGGCAAAAGATGAACAGTTGAAAGTTGGAATGGGTTGAATCGGTTGAAAAATATAGAAATTAGAGTGGAATAACGGAATTTGACAGAATTTTGGTTGAATTTCAAATTTGAAAATTTGGAATTTTTGGTAAGTGGGAAGTTGTGGAATAGGTAGGCAAAAGATGAACAGTTGAAAGTTGGAATGGGTTGAACCGGTTGAAAAATGTAGAAGTTAGAGGTGAAAAACGAAATTTTGTGAAATGTCGAATGTGCCATTAAGAATGGATGGGGAAAAATTTGTCGGAATTTTGGGAATTTTGCGGAATCGGAAAATTTTCGGAATGTGAAAAATGGAAGCCACCCTTTCCTGAATATTTGGAATACGTGAAAAGTGGAATGGAGTGAATCGGATGAATTTTGTGAAAGAAGAAGCGGGACAGAAAAGTGAGGAGAATGAAATAGAAGAACTAGAATTTTGCAATTTCTGGAGAAATTGCGTGTGAAGGCGAAATGTATGAATAACTTTTTTGGGGAATGCTGCTGAAATGAGTTGAATTACTTGAGAAATAAAGAAAATGTGGAGAAATTGTGGTGAATTTCAAAATGGAAATTTTGGAATATTTGGTAAGTGGGAAGTTGTGGAATAAGTAGGGAAACGAACAGTTTGGGTTGGAATGGGTTGAATTAGTTGAAAAATGTAGAAATTAGAGTAGAAAAATGAAATTTTGGAGAATTTGGTTGAATTTCAAAATTGGAATTTTTGGTAAGTGGGAAGTTGCGGAATAGGTAGGCAAGTGATGAACAGTTGAAAGTTGGAATGGGTTGAATCGTCTGCAAAATGTAGAAATTAGAGTAGGAAAAGTAAATTGTAGAGAATTATGTTGAAGTTCAAATTTGAAAATTTGGAATTTTTGGTAAGTGGGAAGTTGTGGAATCGGTAGGCAAAAGATGAACAGTTGAAAGTTGGAATGTGTTGAATCGGTTGAAAAATGTAGAAATTTTTTGTGGAAAATAAGGATGCTGAGGACAAAAATACTGCTGCTTTGACGTTGGGGATGTCTGGATAATCTGCAGTAAAATCGGAAACACCAAAAATAAATCCTCTATCCACATTAAAAATAAAATAACAGTTTATTTAAAAGTTGACAGAATTACATTGCATGTCCAATGAAAAAATATGCACATCTCTTAAAACTAGTTACAAATGTAAGGCTGTGTGTGCAATTGTTACAGACAGAAATGATGAAGACAGCTCATCCGCTGTGCAACATTTATTTTCAGCGCCCTCTACTGGCGAAAATCCATATTGCACTTAGGCGCATGTGTTTCTTCCATAGAAAAAAAAACTTCCTATAAACCTAAAGTTCTGGGGAGGCAAGTGCCACATAATGTTGATCTTTTATTTATCAATGTATGCAAACGAATGGTTTTTGTGTATTATCTATCCATTTACCTGGTCGTTTATTACACCCAAAATCTAATATAGCTTTTTCTATACGATGGACATCCATTGTACATTCTCATATTAACCTTGAGAGGGTTTAAAAAAATATTTACGTACCATCTTTGTCGTTGCCTGATGGATCTGTCCATGCTTAGTTGTGCGTTTTTTCGTTCGTGTCCACCGTATTGCTTAAGGTGAGTCAGTTCCACATGGACTATGGAAAATGTGAGTCGGCAGACAGTGCATATTTTCCTCACACTTTTTGACAAATCTATTTTCTGCTTCACTGTCCACTCGGCAAGTTTGAAACTTGTGTGCTTCTTTTTAGTAATACTTACCCCCTTGCGGTCGCAGTAACTGCCTGGAACGCGTCCATGCTGCTGAGTTAACTTCTGCATGCTGCTGAGTTAACTTCTGCAATCTACTTTGTGGTGCCACCGCACATGAGATGATCGCATTCCGTATTGTTTTCTATGTTCTTTGGACAGCGGGCCAAAGAACACTACCGTAAATTCTATCTATCAATCTAGAATGGGAATACATGCGACATCTGAGCAACATTTTCAAAATAAACCATAGTATTCCAGAATACTAAAATAAAGACAGCAGAAGTTACAAATATCCCAAAATAAGACATGGGTAAAATACAATTACTATAGATTAAAATCATATACTATACATTAATACCATTAACTACACATTGAAACAATATATTTGCGACTGTATTTGCTATAAACAAAATAATAAACTGGGTCACCTAAATCGGCGGATGACGTTGCTCTCTCTCTCTCTCTCTCTCTCTCTCTCTGTCTCTCACGTGTAACGTCAGTGTTCCAACTTGGTGTCGTTGAGCCATGCCAGCATCTCTGGTTGCAGGTCGAAGAGGCCGGCCTCTGAGGGTGGTCTCTATAGGGGGCAGCTTGGCGATCGGACAATAATGGGTGATAATTAGAATAAATACGGTAATTTAATAAAACGGGTGCCTTAAACCCACGGAAGACTTTGCTGGTAATGTTTTATACAGCCACTAAGTGTCAGTGTCGAGCGACTGAATCAAGATAGTATTTGCAATAGAAATATAATAAAACTAGGTCACTTAAATAGGCGGATGACTTTGCTGGTAATGATTTTCAACATCCACCAGTTGCTGAGCGACACAATAATAATTGATCATAATTAAAAAAAAACAGTTGGAAAAATATGGGGAGAAGAAAAATTAAAGTATCTATTGAATTGATACAACTAATACATTTAATATAATGATGCAATACACAATTTATACACGGACAACAAAATATAACTAAGTGGTGAAATATATTATCATAATTGAGATTAAATTAATTCAATTTAATAAAAATAAATAAAATAAACAATGACTATTTTGTGCATTAAATTTAAACTTTAATCATAGAACATTTTAAACAGAACAACAAACAAGTAACAAGAAATACAAACAATAGAACAAAATATAAAACAAAATTACCACAAAAACCTCTCTGGGGGAAAATTAGGGCCCTCGGGGAATCTTTCGTTCCACTCAACCAAAGGGACCCTTTTGGTGGCATTGTTGTCATTGACAAGCTCCACGTTGTCACCTTTTATTTTGAAGGCCACAACGTGAAACACTTCTTCCAGTTCCTGCGCAAAGAAATGTTTTGACAATTTATTATGGGTTTAAAACACCACGAGAAAACATGATGCATGGATGGCAGACAGGCAGACAGATAAAAAACGTAAAACCTAAAACAATTTGATTAATTTCATGACCATAATCACAACCACAATGATTTTATACAGTCAGGGAAGCAAGTGAAATTGCATGTCTTCCTGATAGAGCTGTATCTGAGACAAAATCTTACAAAATTGGTGATCCAGATTTAGAGAAAACTCTAAAGCATGATTCTGACTTCAGCCTTGATGATGATGAGCCACTGATAGCAGTTTATCTCAAGTAAATAACAGTATTGTTTAAATTTAAAATACCTTTGTTTATACACGGGAAAAACCTGCTTGCTTTAGGTACCTTTATCAGAGTATTTTCTGTGGAGTGGAGCTGCACGCCATCAGAACATGATGTCATCATGTGCGTCATGGATAGCCGCTGTCCAACTCTTACTTGAAAAAAGTTGGTCTCTCGCCACCTGAGCACCTTTATTTCCCTTTGATCCTATAATGAAAATGTCAAATTAATACTAGGTGTTGGAATGTAGATTTACGCTGCAATTACAAAGGCAACATGATGCCCTAAGGGACCTTACTCAGGTGAAATGAGAGTGTGATCTATATCTATATTTAGACACACACATGCGCACGCACGCACACATAGTGTGAGAGAGAAAGAACAGTCAGTTTACTTTTTTCAAATAAAAGATGCCCAATGGGACCGGCATCCCGCGTGTCAGCACCATCCTTATGGGGCGCATCTAAAAAAGAAAGAAAGATTAAACATCAATACTTCATGAAGGAGAGGGAACAAAAAGAGAGAGCGTGATCTTACAGCAGAGACAATGCCGTCTGTCGTAAACAGGACACCCTCCTCATGGCTGATGTCCTTTAATGCTCTGGTCATACTTAAAGGGTACAGCAGAGCTGTCCCCTTCGCCTCCAAATCAGGCGTCACCTCCATCCCCCCAGCCACGTAAATGGTGGTGTTGTGCCGGGAGAGGAGGACCCCTTCTTCTCTTCCCCGGCCGAAATTAATGAAGCGAAATGTACCTCCGACAGAGACGTCGGAGGCTAAATTTGCAAAGAGTACAAATTTGCACACACGGTGGCCATCACAGAGGGCGGCCACTGTGTTAGAGTGGGAAGCCCCAGCCTCCACCGTGCCATCCTCTTTCAGGACCCACCGAGAATGTTTCTCCTTGGTTTTCAAGGCCACCACTTTGGCCGTGAGCGCCGCTGGTAGTTGATGGACGGTCCAAAGCTTTTCCATTCTGAAAAAAATAAATGAAAACAATAACTGATCGGCAGAGACGTAATTACCACAGCACTTATATGTGGTTTAATTAGTCTACATGATGACAGAAACTGATTTCATAAAAGAGCAGCCCTACCCCTTTGGAAGGATTATGGTAAGTGTGTATACCCTTCCCCAAATGGCTATTGTTGAATTGTTTTTTGTTGGTTTTATCTATCTATCTATCTATCTATCTATCTATCTATCTATCTATCTATCTATCTATCTATCTATCTATCTATCTATCTATCATCATCTTATATCGTTTATTTATTTATGTATTTATGTATTTATTTATTTATTTATTTCCAATGGACTACTTCCAGTTTTGTGTATTTTGGAAGATGTTAAGAGTTGACTCCTTTGATCTACAATTTCATCCCCTACATAATTTTGGAAGCTCATATGTTGGCACCTGTGCATTTGTTCCCACGGTAAGCAAAGACTGATTTTCTATTTGTTATAGTGAAATAAACATCTGCATACTACTGCCAGAAACGGTGGTGAGAGTTGACTCTGATCTAGCCGCGCAACTCGCATGATTGACAGCGCCACGTTTTTTTATTTCTGGCCTCGCACTAGTTCCCAGGCTTTTTTCCCACACGCGGTACGGATCAAAAGAGGTGTCCACGCAGCCTTGTTAAGGCGGCATCACAATGTTAGAACACGGATAGAACAATATTGCGCAATTTTTAATTGTACAATTAAGTTTATACAATATGACTCGGATTATTTGCTCATTTCGTTTTAGAGTCCGCACTACTGAATGATATTTATTCAAGACAAGATGTACATTCACTGTCTGTCTCAAAAACTAAACCATATGAAGAAATATATTTTTCGAGAGATGCTTACTAATGGATCCATTTTTTTGAGGACATAGGTATAATAGATATAATAATTTTTAAGGTCATAGGACTCATTTAATAGTTTTACACTTGCCGTCGTGCGCGAGGTTTATTTCGTTTCTTTTTCTTTCCTTGAATTCCAGCTAGCTCTTCTTCAACCAAATCGGTACAATTGTTATTAAACATTGTAAGAAACGGACCTGAAGACGTCTGACTCAAATTCGAATTTGAGTCAGACGCCTTCACGCGGAAAAGTGAGGATGTTACTTAATTTTCACCCAGTTTAAAGTAGTAAATACTAATTTACCCAGTAACACAATGGTCTACAGTACAACAATAGACTACAAAGTGTTTATAAATGTTTTGGGAAAATCGAATTTCGGATTGGGCTGACATTGTTAAAAAGCGACTTACCTTTTCGACGTGTGGGAAAGTCTGATGGGAACTTGTGTGCGCCCCAATATCTTTGCGGGTAGAGGGAAATTTCACTTACAGTGCAGGCTAAACAGATATGCAACATTTGCATATGCAATCGATAAAAAGAGTGTCAGACACACATTCGATAAAAAGAGTGTCAGACACACATATCCCTGTAAATTCGTCTGAAATGTGACTAAACGATTGAGTGAACATGTTTCAGCATTTTAAGATGATGTTAATGATATACTACGATCACAGTCCTTGTGAATTCAGATTTCTATGAACGTAACACAACCCCCAACTCCGCCCCCATGCATCGTTAATATGATATTAATTACACACGGAAGAAAGACAAATACTAACTGCTAAACACATCATGTGAAATGTGATTATACGATCGAGAGCTGTCAGTCATGGTGAAAACATATTTTCGACTACAATTCTGATCGCGATTCTAAATGTCATTCTCTGCGGCCAAATGTCGTTCACCAAATATAAATTGGCAATTACTACGTGGTGAAATACATGGGCATATGAACATAATGAATTAGTATTCTTAAACGAATAAATGTCTGATTTGTGTATTTTGTAAGTTGCTGAATGTTGACTCTTATCTAGCAGCGCAAATCTGCGTGTACGCAACTTTTCTAAAATTTAGAAAAGGTATGTACACGCAAATGTCTAGTAAATGAAATGTGAGGATATTGGAATACTTAATTAATTTTCACAAAGTTTAAAGTGGCGAGTAATCATTTCCACTGTAACAGAAACGCAATAGTTTACAGATTACCGGCTCTGATTGGCTACCATAACGCTGCCTTAGCAACCGCTCACATAATTGGGCGCTGCCTTAGACAACCGCTCACGTAATTGGGCGCTGCCTTAGCCAATCGCTCACCTATTTATTACGTTAACCCGGAAAGTCCTGATTTTGGGACGAAATAGTTTTTTTTTTTTTAAATCAAAGAAGTAATACAAGAAATAATATAAATAACTTTCAGAAACTCTGAAAAAGTATGGATAAATAGGCTTGACTCGAAAGTGTTCAAATTCATGTTTAAATATTGGAAACAAAATATAACTAGAATTTTGCAATTTCTGGAGAAATTGCGTGTGAAGGCGAAATGTATGAATAACTTTTTCGGGGAATGCTGCCGAACGATGTTGAAACGTGTTGAATTACTTGAGAAATGTAGAATATTTGGAGAATTTGTGGAGAATTTCAAAATTGAAAGTTTGGAATATTTGGTAAGTGGGAAGTTGTGGAATAGGTAGGCAAAAGATGAACAGTTGAAAGTTGGAATGGGTTGAATCGGTTGAAAAATGTAGAAATTAGAGTAGAAAAACGACATTTTGGAGAATTTGGTTGAATTTCGAATTTGGAATTTTTGGTAAGTGGGAAGTTGTGGAATAGGTAGGCAAAAGATGTACAGTTGAAAGTTGGAACGGGTTGAATCAGTTAAAAAGTATAGAAGTTAGAGCAAATGTTGAATCCCCATAGAGAATGAATGGGAAAATAAAAAAAGCAATTGCGCCAAAATAGTACTAAATTGTAAGATAACACCACAATTATTTGGTTAAAGGTGTATCTAAAAGACATATTTTCTCATAACCAATGGTTTTATATAAAATGCCCTTGCAGGAAGAGGCGTGTTTGCTACCCAGCCCTTTGAACAAGGAGATTTCATCTTAGAATACAGGGGTCAACTTCTGCCAGTAGAAAAATGCCAAACAAGCAAGTACTCTGAAAAGGAGAGTACTTTTCTCTTTGACTTTGAATGGCAGAATCATTACTGGTGGTATGTATATCCAAATATTTTCTATACAAGAATTATGAACTCTAGAAAGAGACGGGAATAAAATACCCTAAATTAGTGAGTCACTCAGAAGAAATATTTCAAAAACACATCAGGATTGTGACATTAACGATTTTTCTAATTAGTGCTATGATGTTCAAAAATACATTTTGTTTCCCTCACAAATTTTCTTTTGAAATGTTGCAGGTTTTTATTTCTGTAAGCTAACTTTTATTTTACTAAAAGACTAGTTATATTATACAAAATGTTTAATTTCTTTCTTTTTTCTTTCCTAGTATTGATGCTTCAACAGAGGATGGCTCTCTTGGAAGATTAGTGAATGACAACCAAAAGTCTCCAAACTGCACCATGAAAAAAATAATAGTAAATGATGAGCCCCATTTGTGCCTTTTTGCCATCAAAAACATAGAAATGGGAACTGAAATCGATTACAACTATGGTGATTCTAAATGGCCATGGCGTGAAAAAGTAAGTCATTAAGATCAAGTATGCAAGTTGGAATATTAATCTGTTATATAAAAAAAAAAGGAAGATTTTTGTCTTTTTTACTCTAATTACTCTCAGGCTCCGGTGGCACACACACCTATAGATGGGATTGTTGAAACATCAGGGCTCGAAACTAACGATTGCCCGATTGCCCGGGGCAAGTAGCGATGGCAGAGGGGCTCACTTGCCCGAACTTGCCCTGCCATAATACCATGTTTTCAAGCTGTAAAAACACGATTTTGTGCATAATTTCTCGCAACTTCTGCCGCTTCTGGTCCGACATTTTGTTTTCTAGGGAGCGGTCAGTTTCTCGTGTAAGTCTGCAATACATTGATAACGGCAAAGTGCTTCGTAATTAAATGCATGCTCCCTCACTCGTCCCTGGCTCTTCTGCGCCTGCGCACCAGCAGAGCTTGTTTCCGGTTGGCGGATACGAAGGCATATGAAGCCAAAACTTATAGTGTTGTCTTTTTTATTGCAAAAATGTGTCGAAAAAAATCCACTCCAAAAAAATTCGGGCAAGTAAAATTTTGTTTCGGGCAAGTAAAATTTTCTCCAACTTGCCCGAGGGCAACTTGGGCAAAAAATAAGCTTCGAGCCCTGAACATGAAACATTTCTGAAATATGGCTACTTGTGGGGCCCTTCGTCTGCATCTAAGCTTGTCTTGGTTATTCCAACTGAGGCAATCATTCACACACACATAATAGATTTTTGAAATATGGCTACTTGTGGGGCCCTCCGTATGGATTGAAGGTTGCCTTATGTTTTCACATCATACTTTTGGTTAAGGACATTATGGAGGCTGATTATATTGCAGCTATAGTCCCACACATCCTCAGCAGCTAAACGGCTAAAGTGTCACGCTGAATGATGCTCCACTACATCCATAAAGATGCTGTTATAGGACCTGATGAGACTTCCAGAACTGACTGGAACACTTTAGTTAGAAGGGCTTGTTTGGTTTTGGGGACTAACTTCACATGATTTAACTATACAGGTCTTGAGTCTGTCATTTGTGGTGTCTGTATGATGTTGGTAAGTTATTTGTGGTTTCAATTCCAGGTGACAGGCTCTCAGGCTCCGGTTGATGGTGGGCAGCTTGAACCAGACAGAAGTTTGCAGGACTCCTACCCTAATGATAGCATCGAATAACATGCCAGCCTACAGGTAACATTCAGTTAGACTTTGTTGTAAGAAATACACCTTGTAGACCTTTTCTTGTTCTTTTAGTTGGAAAGCTGTTCTTTAGTCAGAAGCTACCTTAAACAGCATGCAGCCAACCATTGGATCAAACGGTTTTAGTGGTTCTCTTAGTGGAGCCCAAACGAACCAGTGGTACACACTTATAGATGGGATTGTTGAAACATGCTTCCATGTGAAGTCCAACCAAGCCAATCATTCACACACACATAATAACAGATTTCTGAAATATGGCTACTTGTGGGGCCCTCCGTATGGCTAAAAGCTTGTCTTGGTTATTCCAACCGTGGTAATCATTCACACACACATAATAGATTTTTGAAATATGGCTACTTGTGGGGCCCTCCGTATGGATAGAATGTTGTCTTATGTTTTTACATCATACTTGTGGTCACGGACATTATGGAGGCTGATTATATTGCAGCTATAGTTCCACACATCCTCAGCAGCTAAACGGCTGAAGTGTCACGCTGAATGATGCTCCACTACATCCATAAAGATGCTGTTATAGGACTTGATGAGACTTCCAGAACTGACTGGAACACTTTAGTTAGAAGGACTTGTTTGGTTTTGGGGACTAACTTCACATGATTTAACTATACAGGTCTTGAGTCTGTCATTTGTTGTGTCTGTATGATGTTGGTAAGTTATTTGTGGTTTCAATTCCAGGTGACAGGCTCTCAGGCTCCGGTTGATGGTGGGCAGCTTGAACCAGACAGAAGTTTGCAGGACTCCTACCCTAATGATAGCATCAAACAACATGCCAGCCTACAGGTAACATTCAGTTAGACTTTGTTGTAAGAAATACACCTTGTAGACTTTTTCTTGTTCTTTTAGTTGGAAAGCTGTTCTTTAGTCAGAAGCTACCTTAAACAGCATGCAGCCAACCATTGGATCAAACGGTTTTAGTGGTTCTCTTCATGGAGCCCAAACGAACCAGTGGCACACACACTTTTAGATGGGATTGTTGAAACATGCTTCCATGTGAAGTCCAACCAAGCCAATCATTCACACACACATAATAACAGATTTCTGAAATATGGCTACTTGTGGGGCCCTCCGTATGGCTAAAAGCTTGTCTTGGTTATTCCAACCGAGGCAATCATTCACACACACATAATAGATTTTTGAAATATGGCTACTTGTGGGGCCCTCCGTATGGATAGAAGGTTGTCTTATGTTTTTACATCATACTTGTGGTCACGGACATTATGGAGGCTGATTATATTGCAGCTATAGTTCCACACATCCTCAGCAGCTAAACGGCTGAAGTGTCACGCTGAATGATGCTCCACTACATCCATAAAGATGCTGTTATAGGACTTGATGAGACTTCCAGAACTGACTGGAACACTTTAGTTAGAAGGGCTTGTTTGGTTTTGGGGACTAACTTCACATGATTTAACTATACAGGTCTTGAGTCTGTCATTTGTTGTGTCTGTATGATGTTGGTAAGTTATTTGTGGTTTCAATTCCAGGTGACAGGCTCTCAGGCTTCGGTTGATGGTGGGCAGCTTGAACCAGACAGAAGTTTGCAGGACTCCTACCCTAATGATAGCATCGAACAACATGCCAGCCTACAGGTAACATTCAGTTAGACTTTGTTATAAGGAATACACCTTGTAGACCTTTTCTTGTTCTTTTCGTTGGAAAGCTGCTCTTTAGTCAGAAGCTACCTTAAACAGCATGCAGCCAACCATTGGATCAAACGGTTTTAGTGGTTCTCCTCATGGAGCCCAAACGAACCAGTGGCACACACACTTATAGATGGGATTGTTGAAACATGCTTCCATGTGAAGTCCAACCAAGCCAATCATTCACACACAATTAATAACAGATTTCTGAAATATGGCTACTTGTGGGGCCCTCCGTATGGCTAAAAGCTTGTCTTGGTTATTCCAACCGAGGCAATCATTCACACACACACATACCGTTTTTTTCCGTGTATAGTGCGCAATATTTTACTAATTTATTGTCCTAAAATCTGGGGTGCGTATTATACATGGGTACAAAAAAAAATTTAATTTTTTTTTTTTTTTTTTTTTTTTTTTTTTTTTAAAGAAAGTCATGGTACAACAAAACCAACAACAGGACTGACCGACAAAGTCGTGGAACAAAAAGACAGGGTGACATTACCAAAGACAGGAACAGAATGACAGTAACACATGCAATGATCCAACGGTGAGCGAGGGGCAGACAGGACTTAAATACAAAACACGTTACATCGATTGAGGTGACACAGGAAGAGCGGGGTGACACGAACAGAAACTATGGCAACCTAGACACATAGCAAAACTGGGGACGAGACATGACAAATCTCCCCCGAAATAAAACTCACCTTTCTTCTTGTTTGTTGTCAATCGCGCATCGCATTCAGCCATCCTGCCCAACACACTTAGTAAAATTCATAATTGACGACACATCGTTTGATGCGATGGTGCAATCCTTGATGGTGTGTTATTGTCAAATATTGTTTGTTTTTTAATCTCCATCGCGGACCGGACGTCATACGGAGGCCGCCATTACAGATGCGCAGAACGGTTGCGCAAGACACGTCAGCTATATAAAGAGCGAGAGTTCAGTTCTCCATCTATTAGTTTCAATTCACAGTTTAATTAGCAGTTTCAATCAGCAAATAACAAAATGCGTATTACAGGTAATATTTTATTTCACAACACTTTGCCTTGTTCCTTTTGTCTCTGCTGTTCACTTCAAACACGCTCCATACGACCGCAATGCTCTTGTATCAGACGCTCGCTCGATCACCGGCTAGTTTGCCGTCTGTCACAATGTACCCTACACAAATCCGAAACATTTGTTGCGGCTCCGATTCACGACGAGGGGCAAGTTTTGGTTTCCAAGGGTGTTTTTATTCCTCTTCGTCTCTCCCATACAGAGTCGCCTCTTTCCCGTGTGCGGACGGAGCGCGGTGGTGCGTTTAGGGGCAGTCGGAGAAATCAACGCCAACAAAAAAAATGACATCCAGCCTAGTTAAGACCATACCAAAGACTATAAAAATGGGACCCATTGCCTCCCTGCGTGTGTGACGATCTTTGGGACTTAAAAAAAAAAAAAAAAATTTTTTTAAAAATTCATAAAAATTGGGTGCGTATTATACATGGGTACAAGCTTTTTTCCAGCATCAGCATGCCATTTTTAGGGGTGCGTACTATACATGGGGGCGCACTATACACGGAAAAAAACGGTAATAGATTTTTGAAATATGGCTACTTGTGGGGCCCGCCGTATGGATAGAAGGTTGTCTTATGTTTTTACATCATACTTGTGGTCACGGACATTATGGAGGCTGATTATATTGCAGCTATAGTTCCACACATCCTCAGCAGCTAAACGGCTAAAGTGTCACGCTGAATGATGCTCCACTACATCAATAAAGATGCTGTTATAGGACCTGATGAGACTTCCAGAACTGACTGGAACACTTTAGTTAGAAGGGCTTGTTTAGTTTTGGGGACTAACTTCACATGATTTAACTATACAGGTCTTGAGTCTGTCTTCTGTGGTGTCTGTATGATGTTGGTAAGTTATTTGTGGTTTCAATTCCAGGTGACAGGCTCTCAGGCTCCGGTTGATGGTGGGCAGCTTGAACCAGACAGAAGTTTGCAGGACTCCTACCCTAATGATAGCATCGAACAACATGCCAGCCTACAGGTAACATTCAGTTAGACTTTGTTGTAAGAAATAAACCTTGTAGACCTTTTCTTGTTCCCTTAGTTTACAGCTTTTAGTTGGAAAGCTGTTCTTTAGTTAGAAGGTACCTTAAACAGCATTCAGCCAACCATTGGATCACACGCTTTTAGTGGTTCTCCTCATGGAGCCTCAACAAACCAGTGGCAGACACACCTATAGATGGATTGTTGAAACATGCGTCCATGTGTCGTTCAACTGACTGTCGTTGATTTTTTAAAATAACTAATTTCAATTATTTTGTCGGACTATTGTAAGTACTTTGTCAAAAATAGAATAACCACCATGAGGAGAAAATATGAGTGAAAGAGCTTCCCTTAACAGAGGTAGAAACACATGGCTGGTCCTGTTTCACCATTTGTTCACTATTTGTCATGTGTGTGTAGGTGGACCTCTTAAGGTTGAAATACTAAAAGCGAGCCCCATAACTGACTAAAAATCTCATGTGTGTAAAGGTGGACCCCGCAAAGCCTGAAGGTTAGAAACAGGCCCCACATGTGACGGAAAAACTGACATGTAAAATAAAGTTTTGAATTGTGTTTATTGAAAGTGATTTTTAGTAACTAGATTTTTTTTGGGACTTGCCTGATTTTTTTCATAGTTCTTGGACCATTAGAAAGGGTGGACCCCACAACTCAGTAAAGTACTTTGGGTCCTGCAGATGCAGGTTAACAAGGATGTGTGTGTGTGTGTGTGAGTGCGCGTGTGTGCATGCGTGTGTGTGCGTGCAGGTGCGTGTGTGTGTGTCTATTCCATAGTGTAATGGTTAGCACTCTGGACTCTGTTGGACAATGTTGGACCGCCGCCGTACGGCGCCACTGGAGTGATGGCTCCGGTGGTAACGTTGGGTGGCCACGGAGGTCAGTACTACCAACATGATGATCTCTGGTGTGGACAATTTTAATAGGGCTGCCCGGGAAGCCGGAGAAGCAGTGGCCCAGCGGAGCCAATGCTTCATGTGACAGTGGAGGGAAAACCTGTGCAGATGCTGGTGGACACTGGAGCAACTTATTCATCAATAAACACTGCCCTACCTGTATCCTCACTGTCAAAGAAAACAACAACTTTAGTCGGCTTTTCGGGACAACCACGACCTCTGCCTTTTACCAAACCACTTGAGACGGTGATCACCCAGACGGGGTGTAGACTGTGGCAGAAATATATCCATTCTACAGACACTCCGATCAACTTGATGGGGAGGGATTTGCTGTCAGCCGTTGAAGCTAAAACCTGTGTGGGCCGGAGGGAGTGATTATTCAATTTCCAATGGTGTCAGCATTCCGTGCTCACAGCAGCTACAACAACATGGCCAGTGGCTGATGGCGCCACTATAGGCAGAAGCAGAAACTGCAACCATCTGCTGGGCCAGGCTGGAGCCTGAGACCCCTGCTGGTGGCGGCGTGTTCTCGACCTACCTACTGTGGAAGCCCTGGATCTGCTCACTGGCGCCATACCACCCACCTGTTGATCCTTTGCATTGCACTCTATATTATGACCGAAAAAGTGATGATGTTTATCGGGATTTGTTTGAAGAAATTGAAGGGCCCCCTCCGTGAGTCGTCACCTTATCGTGGTGGAGGGGTTTGCGGGCCCCTATGATCCTAGGAGCCATGTTGTCTGGGGCTTCATGCCCCTGGTAGGGTCACCCATGGCAAACGGGTCCTAGGTGAGGGGCCAGACAAAGCACGGCTCACATTACCCCTTATGATGCAAACAATTATTGAACCACGTTTTCCCTCGCCCGGACGCGGGTCACCGGGGCCCCCCTCTGGAGCCAGGCCTGGAGGCGGGGCTCGAAGGCGAGCGTCTGGTGGCCGGGCCTTCGCCCATGGGGCCCGGCCGGGCTCAGCCCGAAAAGGAAATGTGGGTTCCCCTTCCCATGGGCTCACCACCTGTGGGAGGGGCCAAAGGGGTCGGGTGCATTGCAAGCTGGGCGGCGGCCAAAGGCAGGGACCTTGGCGGTCTGATCCCCGGCTGCAGAAGCTGGCTCTTGGGACATGGAATGTCACCTCTCTGGCTGGAAAGGAACCCGAGCTGGTGTGCGAGGCAGACTTGCATTTTAGGTCATGTCGGGGTAGAGATTTTCGCTTACTATTTAAGTTTCCCATGGTTTATCTTTCTAAATTTTGGAGTTGGTAGTTTGAATGACACCTATAGTGTCCTAAAACCAACTTTATTCACAGGACAGTGGTTAAAAATTCGATCTGTGGTAAGTCTCCTTTCACCTCCCCGAAGGGAGCGGAGAGTTCTTGCCTCTGCACCCACACAAAGCCACTGTTTACAATCCTGTGTGTTTATATAGAGGAGAGCTCAAATGAGATCACTCTCAGTCAAACCGTACACAAACACACCACGCGCGTTTTTTAGGAATAACAGAGGAGTCCGCCCCTCCCACTGCGGAATTTAACTAGCGTGAAAGCTAGGGGGATCCACACCGGCCCCGCGGAATTTAACTGTTTTTAATTGCACTTGATAGGGTCTAGAATTTTCAAGGTTTTGAGTGACCTCTTGTCACTGCTCGTTTTAAGTGACCTCTTGTCACAGCTCATTCATTCCTTTTTAGTAGAATTAATATTCCTACTCACGGTCTGCTGATTCTCTTCCTCGGAAGATCTCGTCAACCCTCCCGGTGTCCAGCCGGACTGATCGAGACAGTCCCGTCAAAGGGCTTTTGTTTTACCTCGGCCGAGGATTGTCACCTGCGTCGAAGAGCCCGGTGGAACCGTTCAAGGCGTGTCGAGATCCCGGACGAGCCCCCAATTTCTGTCAGGTTTATTTTGATGACTGAATAACTATTAAGAGAAGAGCAACAGCAAACAGACCACAAGTGAGACAGAATATTAAGTCTTTTCTCGCGAGGAGTGCAGTACAGATCCTTCACAACAATCTCACTACACTAATTATCTGTATGCACTCCTGCTCTTTTTATTTGGATTTGCCCTACCCACAAAATGAGACAAGCCCTCTAAAAGGGGAGGAGGGAAGCACGTGGGCTTTGTTTCATTAGAAGAAAAATCACAAGGTGTTACATACTGATATGGAACAGTGTGAGAAAGAGTACGAGTGATCAGCAACCATTCTTTGTGTCTGTGATGAATTCAGGAAACATGAGTGATCAGCGATCATTGTTTGTGTCTGTGATGAAATCAGGAAACATGAGTGATCAGCAATCATTCTTTGTTGAAAAGGAACTGTCTTGGTAGATGTCTTCATTTTGCTGTGTCACTGAGTTGCCAGCTGCGTCCTGTCTGACCCAGCTGTAATCTCTCTTCTGTGGTACATCATAAAAACAGCAAGGCCAAACAGCAAGCATCTCTTGCAGTACTATTGGGGTAAAGCATTGATTAGAGAACGCATGATAACATATATATACATTTTTCTAATACAATCTTTCTTTGCTGACATAATCAACAAAATCACAAATGACGCTCGTACTCTCTTTGCCACCATTAACAGGCTAACAAACGCCCCCCCCCCCTCAAATTGCCCCTGATTTCCTATCCACTGTCAAATGCAATGGATTTGCAACCTTCTTCAAAGATAAAATTAAAAACATCAGATTAGCCATCAGTTTTACTGCAAAAGGACCTATGGCCCCAATGCACCAACTGAAAAGGTGCCTAGTAAACATGACCCAATTTAATATCATTGACCAAAAGCAACTAGAAGAAACAGTGCAAAGGCTTAAATCCTCAACGTGCTGCCTTGACACCTTCCCAAAAAGCTTTCTAAAAAATGTCCACAAGTGCCTTGCCCCAGACCTACTGCAGATAATAAACACTTCTCTACTTACAGGCATCTTTCCACAATCTTTGAAAACTGCTGTTGTGAAGCCCCTATTAAAGAAGCCTAATCTTGACCACTCCATAATCAGCAATTTCAGACCAGTATCAAATCTTCCTGTTTCAAGCAAAATACTCAAAAGAACTGTCTATCAACAACTCTATCCTCCAACAACATACTAGATCCCTTCCAATCCGGTTTCCGACCCCATGTTTCATCAAACATGTGAACAAACATCTTTACCGTTACTCCATCATTCATTCACATGTTTGGTGAAACCTCCCCAAATCCCCACTCAAACATGCAAAGCATACGATTCGACATGAAATCCATTTTTATCATATAAGGACTTTTGACTTGTGATCTGGTGCTCCCTGTGTGGAGTTTGTAGGTTCTCCGGGTTTTCCTCCCACATCACAAAAACATGCTTGGTCAGCCGATTTAGTAATCCAAACTGCCCATAGGTGTGAGTGCCAGTGTGAATGATTGTTGTCTCTGTGTGCCCTGCGATTGTCTGGCAACCAGTTATAACGTGTCCCCCGCCTACTGTCCGATGACTGCTAGGATAGGCTCCAGCACGCCTGCGACCCCCCGCAGTACAGATAATGGACGGAATGGATGGAATTGAATGCCGATCAGTTTAGGGCCTGAAGAGGTAGCAACAGCAATATGCAGATACTCTTATTAGTTTATACAAACATATAAATCAATGTGTAAATAATTTTACACTGTGCACTGACTGCCATTAAAAAACCTAATATATGTTACAAATACTGTTACTCCACTTTTTTTTTTTTCCTTGCTTAACGATGGACATCTTGAACAAAACGCAACAGGCCGTTTTAGCTATACTATTCACGGCCTCGGCTCGGCAAACTGAGGCTCAATTCCCCGACGCGGAGTCTAAAATCAAAAGGATCATAAGACTTGTTTCCAACCAGGGACCTTTAGCGTGTGAGGGAATGTGATAACCACTACACCATGGAAACTGCGCTGACACATAGCCTTTTGAAGAGCCTGGCAAAAGTTAAAGAAAAGTGCGAAACCTGGTTTTCACCCAGTCTCAACTCAGGTACCCTTCAGCGAAACGACTCAGCCTGGGCTCGGCAAATCGGGCTTCAATTCCCCGACGTGGAGTTTATTTCTTTGTGTGGAAAAATTGCTTTTGCTGGCACAGTTTTGAAAAGCAAATCAAAAAGTTCATAAGTGCCTGCTTTCTTCCTCACTCACTTTTGTTGAACTTTTGCCAGGCTTCTCAAAATGCTTTGGACGTCACAGCAGTTTCCATAGCGTAGTGGTCATCATGTTCTTCTAAGACGCGAAACACCCCCTGTTTGAGACTGGGTGGAAACAACATTTTCTAAATCTATTTGTCAGTGTTGTCTGCTTTGCAAAGTGTCCCAGGGACACCTCGGCAAACAGGAGCTATATAGTATTTGATAAAGTAATCACATGTTCTCCAAGTTACAATGTCAACTGGTGGAACTTACTTTAGATCTTGGATGGTTTTAAAGCTAATGCTCTTCTGGATTACCGAGTAATCGGTTGAGACCGGCGTAACTCTACGACGGCTTCCTGCTTATCCGGCCGGTGCTGACGTGTCCCTCGCCTTGGCCTCGCAGCCTCTTGCTCGTCGGAACCAACGACTTTCGCCGTGCTAGCCCCGTGGTGTCCATCTGCACGTGCCCACACGTTTGCCTGTTTTGTGATGTTTTCACCAATTCACGACCACGGTCCATTGGGCGCCGTTGAACTGGACTGTCCTTACACCTGTTTATGGACCCCATGGAGGCTATTTTGTGTGTTTTGGGGTGTTCTTTGATATTGAGGGGTGCTGGTTGGCTGCTGTTACTTTTTTTCCTTTGCTTTGATGGCTTTTATCTTTCGCACTTACTGGCTTTCTTTGTGGCGCTGTTGTGTGGCAGCCTTATGAGAGCCTATTGAGTTGAGCTCATGCCATCTGTGTCTTTTGTTGTATACCCGCTCTGTGGTATGGATTCTGATTGGGCCTGAATTTCCCCACCCCCGGGATCAATAAATGTTCAATCGATCAATCAATCAATCAATCAATCAATCAATCATTTAATCAATGTTGGCATGGTGTGATTGTGAGCACTCTGAATCTAGCAATCCAAGTTCAAGTCTTGGTGGAACTTCCAATTTGTAGTCATTTATATGTAACAATTGGAAATTCCAATTCAGTACTTTGTGGACAGCCCTATGAGTGTGTAAGCCCTGCCTCCACTACTTCTGTCAATTTCGTAAAATGAGCACCTTAGTTAGTGCATTGTGCTCAGAAAAATTATGCTCCTTCTTCTGTCACTGCCAGGGATCTATGGTGTAATGGTGAGCACTCTGGACTCTGACTCAGCGATCCGAGTTCAAGTCTCGGTGGGACCTCAAATTATTTGTCATTTAGCTGGGAAAAATTTGCAAAATGGTGATAGCTTGTGTGCTGCCCCATGAAATTGTATGCTTCCCTACACCTGAGGGTTCCATGAGCGCCCCTCACAGAAAGACACATATTCCACCTCCACGAGATTTTCCCCCTTGTACAATGGCCCGGTCCGCCCGATAGCACGCTAGCCGCTAGATGAGATCCGCCCAGAGTTTTTAAAGGCTCTGGATGTTGTGGGACTGTCATGGCTGACACGCCTCTACAGCACTGCGTGGACATCGAGGACGGTGCCTCTGGATTGACAGACTGGGGTGGTGGTTCCCCTCTTTAAGAAGGGGGACCGGAGGGTGAGTTCCAACCATAGGGGAATCACATTCCTCAGCCTCCCTGGTAAGGTCTATTCAGGGGTGCTGGAGAGGATGGTCCGTCGGGAGGTCGAACCTCGGATTCAGGAGGAGCAGTGTGGCTTTCGTCCTGGCCGTGGAAGAGTGGACCAGCTCTACACCCTCGGCAGGATCCTCGAGGGGGCATGGGAGTTCGCCCAACCAGTCCACATGTGTTTTGTGGACTTGGAGAGGGCGTTCGACCGTGTCCCTCGGGAAGTTCTGTAGAGGGTGCTTCGGGAGTACGGAGTGCTGAGCCAACTGATAAGGGCGGTTTGGTCCCTGTATCACCGATGCCAGAGTTTGGTCTGCATTTCCAGCAGTAAGTCGGATTTGTTCCCAGTGAGGGTTGGACTCCGCCAAGTCTGCCCTTTGTCACCGATTCTGTTCATAACTTTTATGGACAGAATTTCTAGACGCAGCCGAGGCGTTGAGCGTGTCCGGTTTGGGGACCTCCGTATTGTGTCTCTCCTTTTTGCAGACAACGTGGTTCTATTGGCTTCTTCAAGCCGTGATCTCCAGCTCTCACTGGGGCGGTTCGCAGCCGATTGTGAAGCGGTCGGGATGAGGGTCAGCACCTCCATATCCGAGGCCATGGTCCTTGGTCGGAAAAGCGTGGGATGCCCTCTTCGGATCGGGTATGAGATCCTGCCACAAGTGGAGGAGTTCAAGTATCTTGGGGTCTTGTTTCCGAGTGAGGGCAGGATGGAGCGTGAGATCGACAGGCGGATCGGTACAGCGTCTGCAGTAATGCGGACTCTGTACCGGTCCGTCGTGGTGAAAAGAGAGCTGAGCCAAAAGGCAGAATTTACCGGTCGATCTACGCTCCTACCCTCACCTATGGTCACGAGCTTTGGGTCGGATACAAGCGGCCGAAATGAGTTCCCTCCGCAGGGTGTCCGGGCTCTCCCTGAGAGATAAGGTGAGAAGCTCGGTCATCCGGGAGGGACTCGGAGTAGAGCCGCTGTTCCTCCACGTTGAGAGGAGCCAGATGAGGTGGCTCGGGCAGCTCACCAGGATGCCTCCTGGACGCCTCCCTGGGGAAGTGTTCCGGGCATATCCCACCAGTAGGAGACCTCGCGGCCGACCCAGGACGTGCTGGAGAGATTATGTCTCTCGGCTAGCCTGGGAACGTCTTGGGATCCCCCTGGTTGAGCTGGATGAAGTAGCTGGGGAGAGGGAAGTATGGGAGTCCCTCCTAAAGCTGCTGCCCCCACGACCCGACCCGGATAAGCCGAATAGAATGGATAAATGGATGGATGATAAACGAGGGATTGTCTGTCTGCACTTATTATATATGCACTTATTATGCACTTTATATTTATCTTATTTATCTTATCTTATTTCATATTTATATAGAAATGTCACTTTTTATCCAGCCGAAATGTCATTCCTTTGTTGAGAGCCGTATGCAATGTAATTTCGTTTTGTGTGCACTGAGTGTTTACAAAATGACAATAAAGTCTGTCTAAGTCTAAGTCTAATATAGATTGGTCATCAAGGACTTTGTCAGCTAGTGTGAGCTCAACCAGCTTCAGCTGAACACCAGCAAGACGAAGGAGTTGATTGTGAGCTTCGGGAGGACAGCACCCATCTTCACTCCGGTGAACATCCAGGGATCGGGCATTGAGGTAGTGGAGAAGTACAAATTCCTGGGTGTTCGCCTTAACAACAAACTGGACTGGACTGATCACACCCACGGCCTGTACAAAAAGGGCCAGAGTCTCCTCCACCTGTCAGACTTTACAACATGCATGCCACCTGATAAAATGAATGTGTTTCGTCTTTACTAGCAGCACTTGTGTTTATCCTTGTCTGTTATTTACCCTTTTTTTGTAATTCTGGCACTTGTTTTATTCTTGCACTCGTATTATTCTTGCACTCATGCGCTGCTGTGACAAGTGAATTTCCCTGCTGTGGGATGAATAAAGTTCAATCAAGAGTTGGTTCAGACTGAAGTAAAGTTTTGATTTCTAAAGCATGACATTAAATTGACTATGAATGGACTCGAACTCGCAATCATCTGATCCGAAGTCAGACGCCTTATCCATGAGGCCACATCGCCATGTGAAAGACTCAATTTTTTAAGTGAGGCCTTGATAAGACTAAGAATTGAACGGCTCCCAACAAGCAGGGACGCCCAACGTGGGGCTTCAACCCACGACCCTGAGTTTTGTCAGCAAAACAGGGTATGTAATGTCTGCTGTAGCCGCACAACCCCAGGAATGATAGCATCTCCTGGACGGTGGGAGGCCGTGGGATGGAGTTTCTATGTTCAGGCGACATGGCGAGGCCACTAGGGATCAGCACACGTTCCAGAAAAGTGACCTGTTGGCGACAGATTGCAGTTTCTTTCTTGACACCTTGAACCCTTTCTCCCCTAACCACAACAACACTTTCTTTGTTCCGTCTTTTGCTGCAATCAACAAATCATCGACATATTGCAACAACAATGTGCCATCCGGCATTTGGCATGGTTCGAGGAGTTCTTTGAGGACCTGATCGAACAATCCCGGCAAATTTTTGAATCCCTGCGGCATGCGAGTGTATTGTAATTTCATCCCTTTGTAAGTGAATGAAAACACGTGCCGCACTGACGGGGAAAGCGGGAGGCAGAAGAAGGCATTAGCCAAATCAATCACGGTGAAGCTGGGACGCCCAACGTGGGGCTTGAACCCACAACCCTGAGATTAAGAGTCTCATGCTCTACCAACTGAGCTAACCAGGCTTCTTCTATTGGGAATTGTTTCATTCTTTCACTTTTTTTTTAACAGGTTTGGTTCACGAAAACCAGCAGACACGTTTTAAATCTAGCCTCTGAAACACATTCGTTGATAAGACTAAACATTTAAAGGTTCCCAACAAGTGGCAGCTGTCCAATGTTGTCTCTAGTTGGAAACCCCAGCCCAAGTTGGAAACCCTAATTGGGAGCCCTTGCCCCAGTTGGAATTACTAGTTTGAAACCCTACCCGGAGTTGGAACCCTAGTTGGAAACCCTAGCCCTAGTTGGAAACGCTGGCCGTAGTGTATAACAGAGAAAGCATTTTTTCTTTTGGTTTTTGTCCCTTTGTTGCACTGAAAACGGATATTGGGGGGGAGTCAGCACAACTGTTGGGTTCACAACATTTTTCTGAAAAGAATCTCACAGAGGCAGGATATCTCCTTTTTGGCGAACGATCATCTTCAGATGGGCTCAATCCCAGACACAACGAGTGTGGTTGGGATCTGCGCCCTTCCTTCAGTTTGGTCGTGCCTTTTATTGAGGAACAAACAAAGGGGCAAGTGTACATGTACATGAATGCATAGCTTCTTTAGACGGGAAGGACATTCCACAATTACATCTCATGACCACCGCGCAACAGCGAGACTATTAGGACAGAAGCGGTATGGTCGTCCCATGACTTTAGCTAGACAAAAGACGTAGTCTTGGTGCTCATGGGATAGATACCTCTGTTGGAGTTCTCATGACTTCTACTTAAATAAGACGTTTGTCTGCTTCAGCCATCCCATGACAACCTCATGATATGTACATGGATAGCTAACTATGGGCCCATTGTATAGCGCGGCTCGTAACTCCACACATGAGCTCCTTAGCCAGCCATCTGCTCCCAAGACATTATCACGAGGCCAAACTATCACATGTTGCGGAGAATCTTGCACACATAAGTAGATACATAGAATCCAATGATAAAAAGTATATTTTTTCCAACAACAACAAAAAAAGAAATCAGAAACCAAAACCCTTTCTGACAGTATACAAGAGTTTGTTCAGACTCAAATAAAGTCATTAATTTCATATGAATTATATTAAATTGACCATGAAGGGACTTCAACCCTCAAGCTTCAGATCCAAACTCAGACGCCTTATCCATTAGGCCACATAGCCATATGAAAGACTGTACCAAGTGAAACATGGCAACGACTTCTGACGACTGGAGCCTGCCAAGTGAAGTTCACAATTGTTACTGACATAAATGGCCTGTAGATTATTCAATTTACCGTAAAAGAGAATTGTAATGCAATTGACATATTACCTTGTTAGTGCAAGTGGTCGTGCATCAGTCTTAAAATCTGAAGGTTGTGAGCTCGACCCTCACACGGGGCGCTGTTTTCTATAGTCCACAGTAAAATCATTGTCAATTTCAGAAGATACTAGGTTGCTCAGAATAGAATAAAGTTTTCTGTTTGTGAAGTTGAACGTAATTCTCATTATTGGAATAAATTACTCTTTTTGACCAGCAGGGGGGTTTGTGTGCACATGAAGCCTCGAGAAATGAACCTATTTGCAAACCGTTTGGTGGGAAAGCCTCAAATCCCAAGTGTGCCAGTTTCTTCACTAAAGAGATGAGAGTTCTTTGTTACAGATGTTTACTGTGATCTTAATTTGTTGACATGACAGCCACACCGTAGAACTGGTGACAACACAAAGATATACTTAGATTTCCAAAACATACACTTGAATTAAAAAAAGGAAAAGGAAAACATACACTTTGGCCTGCCAGTGAACAACTAGGTACTTTACTGTTTTAACTTAGAAGCTTCGTGATGACACATCCGAGGTCGGCCGTTTAGTATTGTGATGTTGCATCACGTCATCTTCCCGCTTCTTTCCCGGAAACAGGAAGTGCCCTCGAAGTCTAACTTACCCCCAGTGTCTATCACAATTTAATATCAACAAGACAGTGCTACAAACTATATACAAATAACAAGGAACAAAAATAAATTCACACAAAACTAGAAGCTTCGCCAGAGTCGCAACAGCTCCGCCCAGCGGCGAAAGACACAACTGCTTCGACTTCGGCAGTTACACCAACGAAGCCTCATGTGTCCATCACTACTCAAAAGCGTTCAGTGTGTCACAGCACTGTAGACCTAAACTCCGTGTGCGTACTACTGCGCAAAAGTTTTGTTTTAAACAGAAAGAACGCAATCCCCCACTAGCAGAAATTATGCCGTCGAGATTCCCACATTTGGGGAATTCACAGGGGTCAGTATGTGTCATTAGCATCAGTCGATATATGTAACCGTAACTTGAATTGGTCGTCTCTTTATTTAAGTCGTTGCCTCAGACTGATTTCTGGTTATCGCTTCTCGGCCTTTTGGCTAAGATCAAGTGTAGTATCTGTTCTTATCAGGTTAATTTCTAATACACACCCTATCTGGAGACCACATATTACATACAATTTTGGAATTGGGAGATAGAAAAGGGGCTTGCCCCGTCTACTCCACGCATCGACCTGATATTGCAGTACCTCCAGACACGGTGCACCCCCTCTCCTGGTCAAATCGATAGTTCAATATGAAAGAATACCATTTCAATCTGTTCGCTTCATTCTTACAGGGTTAGGCAGTCAATTATGACTTGATGGGGTCTGATCTAAATGTAAGACGTTTCGGCTTGAGAGGCAGCAAGAATTTAGATAACCGTTCTAAAATATAATTAAATGTGTTTCTTTGCTTGAGATTTTCCTATCATTGTTTCAAGAATTTTCATTACAATTCTTATTCTCAAAATTTCAAAGAAAATGTCATTTTCTAAACTTGTTCAGAATAAAAATATATTATTCAGTGGTAATGTCGGAGGTTTTCAATAAATACAAATTCGTAGTTCTAGGGTTCTCAGGTTAAAAGAGGCAATGCCTGATGGGCATGTTTTTGCAGATACTATGTTATTCTACACCATTCACTTTATTATTGTGTGAAGGCCCATTCGTGGTCTTCGCCTTCACACGCAATTTCTCCAGAAATTGCATTTTCTAGTTGTGTGAAGGCGATGGCCTTCACACATGTTATTCTACACCATTCTCTATTATTATTATTATTGTGTGAAGGCGATGGCCTTGTGTTATTCTACACCATTCACTTTATTATTATTGTGTGAAGGCGATGGCCTTCACACATGTTATTCTACACCATTCACTTTATTATTCAAAGTCAAAGTCAAAGTCTGCTTTATTGTCAATTACTTCACATGCCAAGACACACAAAGAAATCGAAATTATGTTCCCACTATCCCACGGTGACAAGACATAGTACACAATATACATACAAGTAAACAACACAAACAAATAAAAACAAGAATGCACAAACAGTGAATAAATAATTATACAATTATTAATTAATTATTAACAATAATTATAATAATAATAATTATTATTATTGTGTGAAGGCGATGGCTTTCACACAATAATAATACCGTTTTTTTCCGTGTATAGTGCGCCCCCATGTATAATACGCACCCTAACAATGGCATGCTGATGCTGGAAAAAAGCCTGTACCCATGTATAATACGCACCCAATTTTTATGATTTTTTTTTAAATTATTTTTCTTTTTTTTTTTTAAGTCCCAATGATCGTCACACACGCAGGGAGGCAATGGGTCCCATTTTTATAGTCTTTGGTATGGTCTTAACTAGGCTGGATGCAATTTTTTTTGTTGGCGTTGATTTCTCCGACTGCCCCTAAACGCACCACCGCGCTCCGTGCGCGCATGTGAAAAAGGCGTGCGGACGTGAAAAAGGCGGCTCTGTATGGGAGAGACGTTGAAGAGGAATAAAAACACCCTTGGAAACCAAAACTTGCCCCTCGTCGTGACTCGGAGCCGCAACAAATGTTTCGGATTTGTGTAGGGTACATTGTGACAGACAGCAAACGAGCAGGTGATCGAGCAAGCGTCTGATACGAGAGCATTGCGGTCGTATGGAGCGTGTTTGAAGTGAACAGCAGAGACGAAAGGAACAAGGCAAAGTGTTGTGAAATAAAATATTACCTGTAATACGCATTTAGTTATTTGCTGATTGAAACTGCTAATTAAACTGTGAATTGAAACTAATAGGTGGAGAACTGAACTCTCGCTCTTTATATAGCTGACGTGTCTTGCGCAACCGTTCTGCGCATCTGTAATGGCGGCCTCCGTATGACGTCCGGTCCGCGATGGAGATTAAAAAACAAACAATATTTGACAATAACACACCATCAAGGATTGCACCATGGCATCAAACGATGTGTCGTCAATTATGAATTTTACTAAGTGTGTTGGGCAGGATGGCTGAATGCGATGCGCGATTGACAACAAACAAGAAGAAAGGTGATTTCAAGTTTTATTTCGAGGGAGATTTGTCATGTCTCGTCCCCAGTTTTGCTATGTGTCTAGGTTGCCATAGTTTCTGTTCGCGTCGCCCCTCTCTTCCTGTGTCACCTCAATCGATGTAACGTGTTTTGTATTTAAGTCCTGTCTGCCCCTCGCTCACCGTCGGATCATTGCACGTGTTACTGTCATGATGTGGTGTCTGTTCCTGTCTTTGGTAATGTCACCCTGTCTTTTTGTTCCACGACTTTGTCGGTCAGTCCTGTTGTTGGTTTTGTTGTTTTGTTGTACCATGACTTTCTTAAAAAAAAAAAAAAAAAAAAAAAAATTTGAAAAAAATAAAAAAATAAAAAAATGTTGTACCCATGTATAATGCGCACCCCGGATTTTAGGACAATAAATTAGTTACATTTTGCGCACTATACACGGAAAAAAACGGTAATAAAGTAAATGGTGTAGAATAACATACAATAATAATAATCACAATAATAGAGAATGGTGTAGAATAACATATGTGTGATGGCCATCGCCTTCACACAATAAAGTGAATGGAGTAGAATAACATATGTGTGAAGGCCATCGCCTTCACACAATAAAGTGAATGGAGTAGAATAACATATGTGTGAAGGCCATCACCTTCACACAATAGTAATAATAAAGTGAATGGTGTAGAATAACATATGTGTGAAGGCCATCGCCTTCACACAACTACAATTTGCAATTCCTGAAGAAGTTGCGTGTGAAGGTGAAGAAGATGAATAAATACTTGGGAAATGCTGCAGAATGATGTTGAAACGAGTTGAATCGGTTGAAAATGTCGAAATTAGAAGTGAAAAACCGAATTTTGGAGAATTTGGTTGAACTTCAAATTTGAAATTTAATTGAATTTTTGGTATGTGGGAAGTTGTAGAATAGGTAGGCAAAAGATGAAGAGTTGAAAGTTGGAATGAGTTTAATTGGTAGAGAAATGTAGAAAAACGAAATTTTGGAGAATTTGGTTGAATTTCAAATTTGAAATTTTCGGTAAGTGGGAAGTTGTGGAATGGGTAGGCAAAAGATGAACAGCTGAAAGTTGTAATGGGTTGAAAAATGTAGAAATTAGAGTCGAAAAACAAAATTGTAGAGAATTTGGTTGAATTTCAAATTTAAAAATTTATATAGAGCAAATGTTAAATCTCCATAGAGAATGAATGGGAATTTTAAAAAAAAAGCAATTGCGCCAAAATATTTTGAAATTTGGAACAAAACGAAACGGCTTCAGGAGGTTCACTTTTAGGGTTAAAATGTTGAAACGGGTTTAATCGCAAAAGTTAGCGCAAATGTAGCTATTTAGGGCACTTCGTGTTGAAATAAGGTCACTTCCGGTTTGTTTTGGGTCACTTCCGGTTTAATATAGGGCACTTCCGGTTTAGCTGAGGTCTCTTCCGGTTAATTTTGGGTCACTTCTGGTGACTGGTGACTTCTGGCTATCGCCTTCACACAACAAATGGTGCTCCATTTGCAAGCTTTAAATGAGATATTGTAGATGTGTCGACGACTCGCGCAACACCATCCCGAGAATGTTTCTAATATTTTCGAGCTTATTATTACGTGGGGAAATAGTACAAAATGTTGGCATAATTCGGCAATTTGATGCACTTCAATTCATCGCCTCTGCAAAGCAATCTCACAATATGAAACAGGGTGAGGTTTTTTTGGGGGGGAGAAAAATCTTTTTCTTTTTTATATCACAACTCAATGTGGTGAGCAGATGTCCGCCATTTTTATTACAGTTTTTGTGCACACCTGTATTAAATTGCCTTTGTGACATTGAAAGTGTTTTTACGTCTGTCAACTGCAATCCAATGAAGTATTGGCAAACCGTTTGCTTCTGACAAATCCTCAAAATGTCATTTGAACGTCAAATTGGGGGGCCATTTGACTGCGTTTACCGTGCAGTGTGCTGGCCACTGTATTTGTCAAGATCTGTCACCATTTTTTTTCCTTGTTTTCAAGTCATCGTTTCGGTTTGTGTTTGTATGCTCGCCCCTCCCCTCTTGTCTCTGCTCACAATCTATGTAATCGCCGTCACCTGCCTCTCGTTACCTCTCATGTATTTAAGTCCCTCCTGTGTCACGTCTCGTCCACTATGTGTCTCTGTTGTCATGGTTTCTGTCTGTGTGCTCGCCCCTCCCTCCCCTCCCGTGTGCCCATGATTAGTTGGATTATCCTCACCTGCCTCTTGTTACCTGTCGCCTATATAAGTCCTGTCTGCCTCTCGTGCCCCTTCGCATCATTGTGTTGTTGTCTTGATGTCTTTTGGTTCCTGTTATCTTAATGTCTTCATGTCCTTTGTTTCGCGTCCCTGTCGATTAGTCCTTTTGTTATTTCATTCAGTCATGTCAGTTTGCCCAGTCTATTAGTTTTTTTTGCTGAATAAACCAAGCTGGTCCAAGCTGCATTTGGTCGCCCTGCTCCATCCGATCCTTGACAGTCTGCCTGCGTGTCACTCCCTGTTGGATTGTTCTCGTCTCTCGTCTTCTTGTTTCTAGTCTTGGTCTGGTCTGTTCTGGTCTTGTCCCTAGTCGAGCCTCTCGTCCAGGCGTGTCCAAACTTTTTGCAACGAGGGCCAGATTTAATAAAGTGAAGGGGCCCGGGGGCCAATAGTTTTTTCAGACATTTTTGAACTCATTTAATTTCATGCAAATACCCACTGTTGTTAAACAAATTTCATTGTCACAATTGTCTTTATTTTTCAAATGACAAAATAACCAAATATAAGCCATTCAGGCAGATGTGAACAACTCTAAAAACACAAATTCTGCCTTTCATTCATATCTGAAGAGTCAGATAACATTGAACAAACTGTTTAAAATTATTTTTGCCTCATGAACATTTTAAACAGGAGTTATAAGTAATGCAAATTTGTCTGTTATTATTAAAACTTAAAACAAGTGAGTTTTGCTCTTGTCATTTACTATATCTTTCAGAAAGTAATAGTTTGTGTCATGTCTACAGGTTTATAACATCAACAGTATTAACATGGCCACTTCGTAATATTTAATTTTTATTTAATTTTGACTCACAGCCCCGTGTGAAGAATTGCTGTGATGCCATTTCAGCTTGGAGCTGCTTCACTTTATCAGCGCGGTTACTCCCTGTTAGCTTGTCGTATGTGTCAGCATGTTTAGTCTATGAGTGTCTCTTTAGGTTGAAATCCTTAAACAAGGCAACCGTCTCTCCCACCCGAAATTAGACAAACACAATTGCCTTGATTTTCAGCGAAGAAGTATTGTATTTCCCATTTCTCTTGAACGCGACGTTCCTCAATGTCAACTGTCCTCGTTTTCTTTGCAGTCACCATGGCGGAAATGAGCGGTGAGGGGTGGCGCTGCCACCCTTTGGTAATAGGAGGAATTACAGGTTCAAGTTTCATTTTTTTATTTTTTTTTTAATTCAGTTTGACAGTGCAGGCGGTCCATAAATACATTATAAGACCGAAGCTGCGGGCCATATGAAATCTGATCGGGGGCCGGATTTGGCCCGCGGGCCGAACGCAGAAAGACTTGTGGTTATTGTAGTTCTTCTTTACTTTGTCTTCTTCTTCCAGTAGCTTGTTTATCAGTCAAGTTTATTTGTATAGTCATCCTATTGCGCTGCCATGTGGTTGCAGTGTGAATTGGATTGTCTTTTACTGACTCGTAACTACGACTACTACTACTAATAATAAAACTGTGAGAGACAAGAAATTAAATAAAGGAATATAAATGTATGAAATTGAGTCTAGACTTCCCTGCTGAAGCTGCTGCCACCGTTACCCAACCCAGAAGAAACAGTACAAAATAGATGGAGCCAAACACCGGTTGTTATTTGAACATTTTTTATTCTGCAAAAAAAAAAAAGAAGCAAGGAACGGACTTGCTCTTGGTGGGGGAACATCGAGACATGACATTCTGCAGCCACGTCATTCTACTACCAGCATTAATGCACACCACGATGTGCCAGAAACTGCACAAACATCTTTCAAGAGCCCTAACAAAATACAATCAAATATAACAAAAACCACAAACTATGTACAATAAAAAGCACCCATAGCGAGGTAGGCTTGTCCCTTTGATCTTCTTAGTTCACTTTGTGGAGCTTCTCCAGAATCCTCCAGAGGTCTTTCAGCATCACCCCGGTGCGGCCCTCAAAGTCATAATCCTGCAGGATGCGACTCCACTTGCCTTTGCCATGACGGCGGACGCCCTGCAACAGCCTAAGATCCAGCTCGTGCGTCCATTTCTACAATATAGAAATCAGTACGTTTGGAAAAAGACCACCACGTATCCTCCCTCCCTTGCTCGCTCCAACTAAACCGTTGAGTCCTGCGCCGAAGAATACAGCCAATAAACAGAATTAACTGCTGGAGAACAGTCTTCTGCCAGAGGCGGAGGTGCTTTTTGCCGAGCGAACCTTACGTTTCGGTCTTGGGGGCAAGTAGAAAAAAAACGTTGGAGGTGGTCCAAAATGCTTGACGGGCGAGACATTTAGCTTCCTCAATATTTGAGATGTAACAAAAGCTCTGCTCTGATTAGGATAGCTATTTGTATTCATGTGAATGCAATAAGAGCTTTGCTAGGCTGTCATGACAATTTGGTGCGTATTGAAAGCATTTGCAGTCCATACTCAACTTCAGCGAGAGTGGTGTCTTGTAAGGCCTCCACGTTTTGCTTATCCGCATCAGTCGACAAGTCAGTGGACAATAACTCTGTGGGTGACATTTGTGCTCATGGAAGAGAATTCCAAATAGCAATAAACAAAGGCTCAGTGACACAACTCACTGCCATTGGAGGGACACTCGCAGCTTCTTGCTAACTTGGAGATTTGCTTCTGTCCTACAAAAGTGTGAAAGGCAACATTTTACAAAGTGACGCGGCGTGTCAAGTAGAGTTCCAATTGAGCCTCTGAGAGCGATTCAAGTGGGATAACTTGGGGGGTTATTTTGCAAAAGAATGATTTAAGATTTATGACTGCAATCAAATGTAGCGGTTTTAGTATCTGGATGATTTATCTGGCAATGATGACTTATTCTGGATGACAGTTGGTTTTGTAGAAACTGTCAGTCGACACGAGCGGATCATTTCTTACTTTGTCTCGAGTCTCGCGTGGTCCACCTTCTCCAAGAGAGACTTGTCTTCAGTGGCCACGGCGTCTATGGCATCCGTACTGCGGGAACACTGGATCTTCTTGACGGCTTGCTGAGAGATAGACAATCAAAATCAGCTCTCCTCATATTACATACCTTTCCAAAGCATTACCCTCGTGAGAAAAAAGCCTGCGGTGGGCGTGCCAACATTGGCAAGGAACTCGGTCGGATTCTTGGCCAGGTAGGCGTCCAGGAAGGTCTGAACCACCTCCAGCAGTCAATCGAAACTGAACACGGTGAGGTAAGGGTGGTAGGTGTCCATCTGCGCCACAATGTTGGAGAGTTTGGCTGCCACTTTTGGCGGGTATTCGACGTGCTCGTCGAACCACCGGAGGGCACCGGACGCCTGCGTTCTTTGGCCTTTCTCCAAGCACAAGGCCACAGCCTGACAAAGACACCAAAATGTCACGTGAAATTGCATAATCCAAACTGTCTGGAGTCGTAATGGTGTGCCGCTAACTGATAAGACATCTTTAAATGCTTTGGTGACCTGCATACCTGTTTTAGCTTTCAAAACTTGTACATAGGCACATTTCGAGAAAATATCGATCATGGTCGGTAAATATTTACTGTAATTTTCGGAGTATAAATCGCCTTTTTTTTTTCATAGTTTGGGTGGGGGGGCGACTTATACTCAGGAGCGACTTATATATGTTTTTTTTTCCCCAAAAAAAAAAGTGAAACCGCGATAAACGAACCGCAATGTAGCAAGGGATTATTGTAATTTGAATTTCAAGTAACGATAGCAGCGCGACGTCGCGTCAGCAGCAGCTCGTCGAGTCAATCTTTGTCCTTTGTGTAAACAACCGTCACGCTGCTGACGCAGCGTCGCGCTGCCTCGTCGTTATTCCACAGATCTACTATATAACTATATTGTAGCGTTAACAAACGGCTCTTTATTTAACAAAACAAACTTACAGGCGTGTGGCGGCGTGGACCCATCCACCGTCCTCGGACAGTCACCCGGCTGAGCGCCGGCCCTCGACTTCCATCCACGGAGGTGAAGGAGAGCTCCGTCGAGTGACGCGCCGTTGTTCACATAAAGGACAAAGATCGACTCGTCCTGGGACGGTGGATGGGGGGGGGGAACAATGCTTTTACGCACGCCCGGTCCTACTCTACCGAGCTGTCTTTCACCTCCGTGGATGGAAGTCGAGGGCCGGCGCTCAGCCAGGTGGCTGTCCGAGGACGGTGGATGGGGGTCGGTCATGGCTTTTACGCACGCCCGGTCCTATTCTATGGAGCTCTCTTCCACTTCCGTGGCTTGAAGTCCACGCCGCAACACGCCTGTAAGTTTGTTTTGTTAAATAAAGAGCCCTTTACCAAACCCACGTCTTTCCTTGAACTTTGTTGATGCTACAATATAGTTATATAGTAGATCTGTGGAATAACTATGAGGCTGACGTCAGGGCGCACGGGCGGCGATGTTGACAAAGGACGAGGAATTTGATCGATGGATTTACCGTTTTTTTCCGTCTATAGTGCGCCCCCATGTATAGTACGCACCCTAAAAATGGCATGCTGATGCTGGAAAAAAAGCTTGTACCCACGTATAATACGCACCCAATTTTTATGAATTTTTTAAAAAAAAAAAATAATTTTTTTTTAAGTCCCAATGATCGTCACACACGCAGGGAGGCAATGGGTCCCATTTTTATATTCTTTGGTATTGTCTTAACTAGGCTGGATGTCATTTTTTTTGTTGGCGTTGATTTCTCCGACTGCCCCTAAACGCACCACCGCGCTCCGTGCGCGCACGGGAAAGAGGCGGCTCTGTATGGGAGAGACGTTGAAGAGGAATAAAAACACCCTTGGAAACCAAAACTTGCCCCTCGTCGTGACTCGGAGCCGCAACAAATGTTTCGGATTTGTGTAGGGTACATTGTGACAGACAGCAAACTAGCAGGTGATCGAGCGAGCGTCTGATAATAGAGCATTGCGGTCGTATGGAGCGTGTTTGAAGTGAACAGCAGAGACGAAAGGAACAAGGCAAAGTGTTGTGAAATAAAATATTACCTGTAATACGCATTTTGTTATTTGCTGATTGAAACTGCTAATTAAACTGTGAATTGAAACTAATAGGTGGAGAACTGAACTCTCGCTCTTTATATAGCTGACCTGTCTTGCGCAACCGTTCTGTGCATCTGTAATGGCGGCCTCCGTATGACGTCCGGTCCGCGATGGAGATTAAAAAACAAACAATATTTGACAATAACACACCATCAAGGATTGCACCATCGCATCAAACGATGTGTTGTCAATTATGAATTTTACTAAGTGTGTTGGGCAGGATGGCTGAATGCGATGCGCGATTGACAACAAACAAGAAGAAAGGTGAGTTTTATTTCGGGGGGAGATTTGTCATGTCTCGTCCCCAGTTTTGCTATGTGTCTAGGTTGCCATAGTTTCTGTTCGCGTCGCCCCTCTCTTCCTGTGTCACCTCAATCGATGTAACGTGTTTTGTATTTAAGTCCTGTCTGCCCCTCGCTCACCGTTGGATCATTGCATGTGTTACTGTCATTCTGTTCCTGTCTTTGGTAATGTCACCCTGTCTTTTTGTTCCACGACTTTGTCGGTCAGTCCTGTTGTTGGTTTTGTTGTACCATGACTTTCTTTAAAAAAAAAAAAAAAATTAAAAAAAAAAAAAACATTTAAAAAAAATAATAAACATTTTTTTTGTACCCATGTATAATACGCACCCCAGATTTTAGGACAATAAATTAGTTAAATTTTGCGCACTATACACGGAAAAAAACGGTAATGATTTAGAGTGCACAGATGGTTTGATAACATTATTGCTTATATAATAGTTATTTGATATATAATTTATATATCGTTATATGGGCCTGTGGAATATTTTGAAGTGCAAGAGCCGTCAGCCAATCATCCAACGTTCAGCCAATCAAGTTACGCTCCATTGGTCATGTGACGTCGAAACAGGAACGTCGTGAAGTTCAAAGGTAAGCTCCGGTCAGAGCTCAGGATGGCCCAAAACACAAATAATAACGCTTCGGTGAGTGTACTCTTTATTTACCTTTTGTGTTCGTAAAAGTCTATTTTATTTACCGGACACCTTAACAGAATTTGTTGAACAATGTCTACACAGGGAACTTTTAATGAAGTGGTGTTCCTTAAAAGTAAAGGGAAATGTACTTTCGGCAGTTTGCAAACACATTTGATTAAGGCTCCGTTAGACACATATAACCATATCAATATAATTTTTAGTAGTAGTGTGGTTGCTTAATAAGTGGAAAGGAATGTGCAGGCTACATGAATTTGTTTTCTTCAAAGTATTGTGGAACAGGAGGTCCAGAAAGGGAGCATATCTCAAGTCCGATGGGAACGCGAAAAACAACTCGTCTTTGTGGTCCAGACACCTGTGCTGAGCAGGGGAAAACCCAAACGAGGAGGAGATGACCACAGACCATCGACCAATCACCACACAATCTTTTGCATGTTTGAATATTCATATTGTGTTTCTTTAAAACTGAGCAACCCGGAAGAATGTGTCGTCTTTTCTGGTCACGAAGGCACACGAGTTTTTGTGTTAAGGACCCAAGACCCAGGCGCCTGTATTAGCTTGCTTTGTCAAGATTAAACAATTGGTAAATTCGGTCTGATTGATCTACTGGTCTTCTCTTTGACAGAACGAACTCGCAAAATTGTTAGGTGCGCCAGTGTGTGGATTAGAACATAGCAATTTTTGTGTTAAGTGTTGATCATAATTTGGAGTCAGATCAATAGCTAAAATCCGTATCCTAACAGTTTCTTGGTGACCCCGTACGTGATGTCAAGAGAAGGGTAATTGACAAACTCGTGGTCTGTGTCCAAGTCATCGGACAGTTAGTCTGGGACAGCTGTCTCCCGGTCGGCGTACCGTTTGGGAATAAGGAATAAGCGCACAACGTTGAGCTGGTACGACGTCTCCTAAACCCTGAGCTCATCAATGATAAGGTAAGCAGGATACCTGTTACTATATGTCGAAATTCTGCAAATTGAAAGAGGAAATTTAAGAGGAGACTGTCGTTCAGATCAAATAAGGTGTGCAAGAAGTTAAGTTACATATACGGTAAATAAGTTTGGAACTTACGTGTGTATTAAGTTACATATACGGTGAATAAGTTTGGAACTTACGTGTGTAACGTGTACGGTAAAGTCAGGGACTTGCGCGTACTAAGGATAGGTCAGGGACCTGGTGCTTCGTCGTGGCGGACAAGGGTGCGGTGACGACCGCATTCAAATAGCTGGGGTGCTTGTGAGATCCCCGAGGAGAAGTGAGGCCTCCTCAAAAAGTATCCGGTGGTAACAGTTCCTCCTGTGAGAGACCAGACCGCTAAAATATCCAAAATGTGCAACCAAATTGGGGGGAGTGTGTGATGAGAGGAATGAATGGAGTGAGATTGAGTGGAATGTATGCTGATGTGGAAGCGCAAATCGTGAGCTACATGAGAGATGGATTCGAATCCCTTTGTCTGTGTGTTCTGTGTATGTGCGTAATCTCTGTAAAAGTTTGTGTCAGTCTGTCGTCGTTCGTCTGAGCTCTGTGCGAGCACTTTGTGTATTGGCGTGCGTGCCGTGCGGATGCGTGTGTGTATGTGCGGTTGTGTGCGCGCTCGCAGTGTGTGCGTTTATGTGCACATGTGTGGTTGCGGGCGTGTGAGGAGGAAGATGGGATGGATCAGAGAATGTTCAAGAAAGGGGGCCCGTTCGGCTCATACCGGCAAGGGTGGGGGCCAGCGGGACGTGCGGGCCTGGCCAGATTGTGACGTCAACATTGATACAATGTTGAGGAGAAGTGAGAGAAGAGAGGGGGGCTAACTTGTAAATAGTGAGGAGATAATTGCTCAATTGATGGGGGTTAATAATTATCCAAATTTTAGTCACATGTTTTGAGGGACCACAGCAACAACATTGTACTTGCAGGCCATTAATTTAGTAGGTGATGACAGTGTTTAGCTAAGTAGACTGTTTTATTAAAAATGTGAGAGTGAAGGAGTATTTTTAGTCTGGCATTTGGGTGCCACTTTTAAGAGTCTGTGCAGGAACATAGATTGTTTTTGGTCGTCTTAAAGATATATTTAACAGTTTATTTTGGTGCAGTAAGGCAAAATTAAAAGCAAAATTACATTTTAATTCTGACATATGCCAGCTAATATGAGGATGGCAAATAAATAAATGAATAAATACTAGCTCAAATGTGGCATGTGTTTTAAATTGGGCGATAAGACATTCACTTTCGAGCACTATCATTTAGCGCTGCTGACAACAATAACTTATGAGATGGTAAATCAAGGAGGAGTGTCACAGGCGCTGTATGACCTATAGATTGAACAATAACATTCATCGCATATGTTGGTAGATTGTTAAATTATATTACAGTTTATTACAAAAGATTTCGGAACTTTATTTGATGATAAACACTGGAACGAGGATTTTAGCCGTGTTAATGGGTAGGGTGGATGGATTGCTCAGAAGAAAAAAAGCATTTGATAAGGGCGGCTTGATAGTAAGATGATGAGTGTGCGCAACTGATAGGATACAAAATGTTAATAGGAAGATTTGGGGTGTAAGGAACAAATACTACACAGGAAGACTGATAACACAAAGATAGTTTTGTTAAATTTGTGTCCCAGTGTGTTCTTCCCTAGCGCGTGGCACGATTCCTGAACTGAGTCCTCTTACTCCACTGGCTGTCTCAAAATCAACAGAGGACTGTCCCTGGTCATGAGACACCTTTGACCTTTGGGAGAACAACAGAAACTGCTATCATGCTTGAAGGGGGCAAGCACAGCTTTTCACAGGACAAGAACCATACAGTTGGTGGAATACACACAGTTGCAGATCAAAAAGAAAATGGACTGAAAGAACAAAGACAAGATGGACGCATTTGAGAGTGGCGGATGATCCAGCCCTGAATCATCATCATGAGAATCTAAGAGGAGAGGCTGCTAAAGACTTGCATGAGTCACATGAAGTCAAACTGGACACATTGCTAAAGACTGCTGAAGCATTACAAAGTTGGTGGAGTGTGGGACAAAAGGGATGGAAGTGTGTTTGGGTGCTGGGGCGGACATATCTGAGGAGTTTTGATAAAAGAGGGAATAATAAGGCTGCTTATTGACACTGAAACGGGGATAACAACAAAATACATAGATATGGACACGAAGATGCACGAATAATGATAAATCATACGACAGCAAAATAGTAATACAGGGCACTACTTTTAAAAAGGATACAGTAGGGCTTTAAATAACAAATACAGTGACATGACCCTTGCAACAATTGATTTAAATGACACTTCATGATAGGCATTTAGGGTTAGGATTAACCATCCATCCATTACTGGTGCGGCTTGTCCTTACGAGGGTCACGGAGGATTAACAATAATAATTAGAATTTGTAATTTTTGGAGAAATTGTGTGTGAAGGCGAAGAGGCTGGATACCTATTCGGGGAATGCTACAAGATTATGTTTACATTTAGAACGTGTTGAATTGGTCAGAAAATCGATGAAAATATCGAAAGAATTTTGTAAAATTGGGCGTGAATTTTAAAGTTGAAAATTTGAGATTTTTCACAAGTGGGAAGTTTTGGAATAGGTAGGCATAAGATGAATAGTTAAAAAAAAATTGAAAAGGGTTGAGTCAGTGAAAAAATAATTAGAAATTAGAAGGGAAAAAGGAAATTTTGCAAAATGTTACCGCAATGTTGAAAGTGAAAATGTGAAATTTTAAGCTAGAAAGTGAGAGAAGGTGAATTGGAAAGTGAAAGAAGTTTAGTTGGAGGAATTATGTGGAAGAAAATGAGAAATATTGAATGTGCCATGAAGAATGAATGGTGAAATTTTGGCTTAAAATTTGTAAATTTCTCGAAATTCGTAAATATTTAGAATATTTGGCATGAATATTTGGAATGTGTTAAAAGTGGAATGAAGTGAATCAGATCAATTCGTAGAAGTAGTTAGGTTAAGAAATGAATAAACAAAAAAGAGGCAGAAGAATGCAGAAGAAGTTGAATAATGATAAAGTCAAGGCAAGGCAAGTTTATTTATATAGCCCACAAGCAAGTCTCAAAGGGCTTCAAATGTACAAAAATTGACAATTTAAAGTACAGGAACAATAAATGTGAGGGGAACAATGATGATCATGACAGCAAAAATATTCCTAATTGGTTTTGATAGGTAGAAAGGGGGAGGGTGGAAGGTTTTCACACTTTGTGATATAGCGTGACTCCATTATCAAAAGTAAGCATTTAATTTTAAGAATTAGCATCAACAAAAATGAGAACGATAATCTTCAAGGTGATAGCGTAAGTGGCAGGAGGAAGCTGTGTATATTGTTTTTAAACATTATTTTTGGTATCATTATTTTTTAGGAGGGTCAGTTATGCTTGTGAGAAGATGACTGAGGGAACAAGGTAACCGTAAAAGGGAGTGCTCTATAAATTGTTGGTTCTTTGCCAGAGGTAGTTATTTGGAGGGATGAATTTAAACGGAAAGCAAAATGGAACTGTTTAGTGGAAGAAATATGGGAATGTGGAAATATTGAAGTTACAGCTCAACACAAAGTGTCAAATAGTCTAAGTGAGAGATGTGAGCAAACTAAATGGGGAGTTAAATCATGTTCCAGCATTATGCATATTGGCAAACGATGAGATGACAGGAGACCAGACAATTAGATATTAATTTTGGATTTAAAATTTTAAAAAAAGGGAAATTTTAATTGAGGAGCAAATTTTGCGTAGGGACGGTTCCTTTTTACAATTTAATATTGTATGTTTTATGTGTGTGTTGTGGGATGACAGTTTGTTTGTAATGGTGTATGAATGTCAAGTCTGTGCTTGTGGTGTGGTGTTTGTGTATTGTGAATGGTTGACATGATTCAAAGTTGGGGTGATGTGATCACAGCAGAGGATAACATTCCTCTCACCTGAAAAATATAAAGATACTACAGATTTGAAAAAGCACGATTGATCAGGACTAATTTTGGACTAAATATGGGTTTAGGATTACTCAGGGGCACCATCGACAACAAAACAGTGTGATGGAGAAGGCCCATTTCAGTAATATGGTTAGACAAGACAGAATTAGTATCGAACATTAAGACTTTGGACGATTTGACGTGTGACGACTTTGAGCTCACCCGACGGGGTGACGGACTAGGTGGACAGTGACCAAATGTTTGACGCTTGAGCTTGCTTGCGAAAAGTGCACGCTCTGCTTTGTTTTTCTGTGTGACTTAATTTGTTTTAAAGCAGCAACAGCCACCAGCCAAGGAGCGGATTGCGCGTTGCTTGCGTAACTTGTTTTCATTCTTGCAGGTTGTCAATTGCGTTCGTGGAAAATTTGTATTGAATTTACAAGAATATGTTAACCCTTGCCCTTTTGGTTTTTATGATGAACTTGTTGATGACATGGTTTTCAGGACATGATCCGCGGGCGCCAGGATTCATTTTATGACTGTTTTTATTCTGATACTTGATGTCTGTTTTTGTACAAATGTCCGCTGTCAGCAGGGCTATAAGCTCACTGACAGGAGTGCGATGATTTTTGTTTGTGTTGCCGAGCGTGTGGTGGACGAGCTAGAGGTTCCGCAGGCCTGGCTACAATGAGTGTGGTGATGAGAGGGGATGCTTAGCAGGTTCCTTTTGATACATAATGACACATTGGGTGAATGTGTCAAAAGGGGGAGTGGTAAAATAGAAATGGGTGAGTATGTGGTAAGATAGAATTGGGTGAGTAGGTTGTAAAATACAAATGGGTGAGTAGGTTTCAATTTGTAATTTTGATATCCAAAGTTTTTTTTTTTTCCAAATCCACTTGTTTTTAAGCTTTAACAGGACATGCCAGAATTCAACTAGCAGTGATGGAAGGAGCAGAGGAAGACCAGTGACAACTGGTTGTGGTGTGGTGACAACAAATTATAGCATCACTTGCCAAAGGATGCATAGGGTATCTGTGCCCTCGTGTCTTTGATAATGCCTGTAGTGGTTGTCCCCATTGAAACACAGAATCTCAATTGGAACATGGAGTCCCCACTGGCGGGGCTCCTGAAGTGAGCCAAAAGAGACGTTCTGCCCCCATGGTTGAGCGACAACGATCCAACATATATTGACGCCATAGGTGTGCCAGATAAGTATGAACTCGTTAATAAAGTGTCCTCGGGATTCAAAAGCATTTTCCTATGGATCACCCCCAATAAAAATGTATCATTTACAGCGGTCCATGAACAATTGGCATTGATGTCGTTCCAAAATAGAATTGCGTTGGACATGCTATTGGCTAAGGAACATGGTGTGTGTGCGGATTGTTTGGTGATGCATGTTGTACTTTCATCCCCAACAACACAGCGCCAGGGGGCCGACTGACCCAGGCGGGAAGAAAGGACCGACAGCATGCTGGTCGCTGCTTGCTAGAGTAACGGGTGATGACCTCATAAATGAGGTCACGAGAGGGAATAAAGGGAAATGTACTTTCGGCAGTTTGCAAACACATTTGATTAAGGCTCCGTTAGACACATATAACCATATCAATATAATTTTTAGTAGTAGTGTGGTTGCTTAATAAGTGGAAAGGAATGTGCAGGCTACATGAATTTGTTTTCTTCAAAGTATTGTGGAACAGGAGGTCCAGAAAGGGAGCATATCTCAAGGCCGATGGGAACGCGAAAAACAACTCGTCTTTGTGGTCCAGACACCTGTGCTGAGCAGGGGAAAACCCAAACGAGGAGGAGATGACCACAGACCATCGACCAATCACCACACAATCTTTTGCATGTTTGAATATTCATATTGTGTTTCTTTAAAACTGGGCAACCCGGAAGAATGTGTCGTCTTTTCTGGTCACGAAGGCACACGAGTTTTTGTGTTAAGGACCCAAGACCCAGGCGCCTGTATTAGCTTGCTTTGTCAGGATTAAACAATTGGTAAATTCGGTCTGATTGATCTACTGGTCTTCTCTTTGACAGAACGAACTCGCAAAATTGTTAGGTGCGCCAGTGTGTGGATTAGAACATAGCAATTCTTGTGTTAAGTGTTGATCACAATTTGGAGTCAGATCAATAGCTAAAATCCGTATCCTAACAAAAGTTTGCTAGCTATGAGCTAGCGTTATGTTAGCATGGTTACCATGAAATAATTTATATAAAACTATATTTACAGTATTAGAAAACTAAGTATTAAAAATCTTGTTCACTTCCTCTTGATTTGATAATCTTAAGTTATCCATATATTAATGTCACTCAATAGGGATAATGAATACACAATCAAAGGGTGCCCCATTGTAAATTAAATCTTAGTGAAAGAAAAAACATTTTTAAAATCAAACATACAAGTCCGATTGTTTCTCTGATATCCAGGTCTGGACAGTCCTCAAGTGTAACAGTTGCAGTTTCAGGACTTCCACCAAGTAGGACATGAATCACTGCAGGGCTGATTCCCAACAGGCATGGTCCGCCATGTAGAAAGGAGTGGCCTACCATTCTCCCCGCCAACATGAACATATCACTTTCAACAAGAAAGTGAGAGGCTGAGGGAGCCAAATGGCCAGTCTCTCCTTCAAAAAGCCGCGTAACATTTGAGTTTGCTGTTGAAGACATTAAAAAAAAAAAACACGAAATAAGTATTTCAATAAAAAGTAATAAGCTTCCGTCCACAATACAAAGACATGCAGGTTAATATAGCTCTCACAGTCCCTTAGTAGTCATGGACAGGAAATAGTAGTTGTCAATACAGGCATTACACATTTAATAGAATCCTCTGAACTTTCATGGTAAAGCAAACCAATACAAATACGATAAACTTCCTATAGAGACAATATGAAAAAAAAAACTTAAACAGCTTTAAATAAACATAGCATTTGGAAGGAAACCATACACATAACATACCAAAATTGATGGAAAACCCTGACTTCAATTTTTCCATGCATGTTGAGAAAAAGAAGCGAGTTACACCCTGTCCAATAGCAGTATCTCCTGTAACACATTAGGTTTGACAGAATAAAGACAGAGAAAATACTTAAATTTTTGGATCATTGTAACTTGTAATTGGAGCTACCTTCAAGTTTGCAATTCAGAGGCCGTCCCCATTCCACATGATTTCGCTTGTAGAAGGAGATTAGTGCCATGTCCTGTTAAGCAGGGCTTTTTCTGATGTCCATGCTGAGAAGTAAGGCGCTCTCAGTTTGATGAATACGCAGAAAACTGTCAGCACACTGAGATATGGCCTTGGTGGGGTCACTGATAGTTAACCAGTCTAATAAGAAAAAACGAACAAACGTGGTTTCATTATTCATGCTTGACTAAGCCATGTGTACATGAACTAAAGTTTAGTAATACTAAACCTCGGAACTTGATTTACTACTCCACCACTGGCTGCGCCCCGTTGTCTTTCAGGCGAACTGATTAAATCCAATAAGCGCCTGGCTGACAGCACAATCTCAGCCTGACTATCCTGTCAGAATCAGAATTCGATTTATTTGCCAAGTATATGATCACATACAGGGCGGCTCGGTGGCGCACTTGGGTAGCACGTCCGCCTCACAGTTAGGAGGGTGCGGGTTCGATTCCACCTCCGGCCCTCCCTGTGTGGAGTTTGCATGTTCTCCCCGGGCCCGCGTGGGTTTTCTCCGGGCACTCCGGTTTCCTCCCACATCCCAAAAACATGCTTGGTAGGCCGATTGAACACTCCAAATTGTCCCTAGGTGTGAGTGCGAGTGCAAATGGTTGTTTGTCTCTGTGTGCCCTGCGATTGGCTGGCAACCGGTTCAGGGTGTCCCCCGCCTACTGCCCGATGACGGCTGGGATAGGCTCCAGCACGCCCGCGACCCCAGTGGGGACTAAGCGGTACAGAAAATGGATGGATGGATGGATGGATGATCACATACAAGGAATTTTTCACCGGCAGATGTTGTTACTCTAGAAGTATTTGAAGTAATAGTAGTAATAATGAGAAATAAAACACATAAAAGGAGTGGAAAAGTAATGACTATTAACAAATAAATAAATAAATAAATAAATATATATATATATATATATATATATATATGTGTATATGTGTGTATATATATATATATATATATATATATATATATATGTGTATATGTATATATATATATATGTGTATATGTATATATGCATTTTTTTTTTTTTAAAGGAAAAAAAAAAGGGCGTGAACCAAGGCTTGTTGTTGCTGTAATCCAAAAATGACTTGGTTGGCACACTAATATCCTCACAGAAGCTGATGTATGATGTCACAGTGTCTTCAAGTTCATCAAAGCTGGTGGCTGCAGCTTCAAAAAAACTCCAATCAGTGGTGTCAAAACAGTTCTGAAGTTCCTGTTTGACATCGTCAGACCACTTCTTTACAGACCGAACTACAGGCTTAACAGATTTCAGTTTTTGCTTGTAAACTGGAATGAGATGAACAAGGCAGTGGTCTGTCTCAGAGCTGCACGGGGGACAGAGCGATAGGCATGCTTCAGAACGGTGTAACAGTGGTCAAATATACTGTTAGCTCTGGTAGGGCAACTCACATGTTGTTTGTAATTAGGCAGTTCATGGTTGAGTGCAGCTCTGTTAAAGTCGCCTAAAACAATAACCAGAGAGTCTGTGTGATCCCGTTCTAAACATGTGATCTGTGTAGCCAGCTGTTGGATAGCGTCGCTCACAGACGCCTGAGGTGGTATGTAGGCTCCGATGAAGATGAAGGAGGAAAACTCCCGCGGTGAATAAAAGGGTTTACAGTTTAGAACAAGGAACTCCAGGTTCGGGTAGCAATGTTTATGCAGTACTGTGACATCAGTACACCAACCAGTATGTATAGCATACTCCTGCTAAAGAGCGCAGTACCGTGGCCGCGGCGCCATCACCATGATAATGGTTACCATGGTGATGGCGCCGCGAAAGGCAACGGAGATAAGAACGGTGATAGCTAAATGTTACTAGACTTTAATAAGCATTAGAGTAGTTTGGTGACAGCCACATTATCGGATGTCCATTTGTCCTTTTTTTTCAACTGTTTTGAGTATAAATAAGCCATGCTAACATAACGCCAGCTATTAACAACATAACGCCAGCTATTAGCTAACATAACGCTAGGTCATAGCTAGCAAACTTTTAAGGAACGCCATATATTATAATTATGTATTAGATGAGGTTCTCAGAAACACTTTTTTTATAATAGCGATGAGGTGATGAATCTAACTGTGTCTAAACAATATCATTTAATGATGTTGAGAATAAACATTGAAAATAAATGTGTAACTTTGATTCCTGGTAACCTTTGGTGTAACGTTGGTTCTGCTTTCATGTATCAGACAAATCCCACAACCGGTCGACGTGAAACAAAATATTCTATATTATAAACAATCTGAAAGTATCTGAATGAAAGTGAAGGTACCTTGTTCTCCTGTGGAGTGAAGCAGACTGTGAAGCCCACTGACAATCCTGCTGCTACTTTAGTCTTAGCCTCCTTTGGGCCTTCAACTTGGAAATAAGCAGACTCCTGATGCTCCAGCTTGACATGCCGTGATATCTTGACAACAAACACAAATTGTCAAAAGCACCATAACAATCCTAAAATCAACAGAGCATCAAACACACAGTTGGAAACATTCAAGTATGTTTTAAACCTTATTTTTCATCCTATGTTTTACAGATAGAACCATTATATCTCTGACCATTTTGCACACTAAAATAAACCGAGAAAGACACTGGCATTAAGAAAATAATAATAATTCATTCATTTAGGAGTTGTGACACTTTGGTCCAGTTAAAGGTTAGAATATTGTATTAGTTCAATTATTTCGTTAAGTCCGCACCTTATCATTGTTGAACAGTTGCAGAGGTAACTTGTAAGATTGTGCAGGAGTGAAGTTCTGGAAAATTAACTCAGGTGGGTGGGGCTGGAAAAATGACTGACTGACTTCCACCGAGGGCATCTGCAAACACACAATAAAGTTTCACTGTGCTTTAATCTTTCTAAACTCATTACGCAAGACACTGGACAATACAAATAACAGACCCAATGTTGACAAGAGAGTGCCGTCAAGAAGAGTGACAAATAAAACTGGTTCATGAAGCAAATTTGATGCTTTGTTTTCCAATCCAGGTTTGATTCCACCACTGCCCCTCCCTTTGCAGCATTTGCATGTTCTTCCCGTGCCTGCGAGGGTTTTCTCTGGGCACTCCGGTTTCCTCGCACATCCCCAAAAAACAATTGCATGGTAGGCAGATTGAGCACTCCAAATTACCCATAGGTGTGAGTGCAACTAGCTGGCAACCGGTTCAGGGTGTCCCCCGCATCCTGCCCAATGATTGCTGGGAAAGGCTCCAGCATGCTTCAATCCCCGTTGGGACATTGGTGGCTCAAAAAGCAAGTGATGTGTGTTTAAGATATTAATTGATATTTGTAGAAAATTAAGAGCTTAATAGTTTTGTCCTCAGCAACCTTAAACCTCTTCAGATTTAAAAAGAATAAAAATAAACAGAGGTAAGAGTCGGGTTAGTAGCACTGCATTAAGTATATTTCTGTTGTCTTCTTCCTACTTGTATACGATAATGACACTATTGATTTGTATAACTTCAGACAGTGCCTACAAGGAAGACAAATTGCACATTGCTTTTCATCACGTTTGTTCACCAACAAGCCATAAAGGTCGGAATAGTTAATTATTACTTTTTGATGAGTTGTGCTCGGTTCAAGTAGTTGGAGGAATCGAGGAGGATGCATTTCATTGCCCTCTGTCAGGCGTGGTTTTCTTGACTGCAACATTGGTGTGCGTCCAAAAGATGTCACCTGCAATGGAAGCAAATCGAGTAATAACAGTAATACCGTGATTTTATTCTTTATTTAAACCTTTTAAATTACTCCGTTAAAAAATGGACCGATACATCTTGGTCAATTTCTGAAAACATTGGGTTATTTTGCAAAATAATAAAATAAAGCTGTTTTGTATAAAAATGGGTGCAGTGAATTTATTTTAAATTGTAAAGTATAAATATCACAATAAATACTAGAATTTTGCAATTTCAGGAGAAATTGCATGTGAAGGCGAAATGTATGAATAACTTCTTCGGGGAATGCTGCCGAACGATGTTGAAACGTGTTGAATTACTTGAGAAAATTTGGAGAGTTTGTGGTGAATTTCAAAATTGAAAGTTTGGAATATTTGGTAAGTGGGATGTTGTGGAATAGGTAGGCAAAAGATGAACAGTTGAAAGTTGGAATGGTTGAATCGGTTGAAAAATGTAGAAATTAGAGTAGAAAAACGGAATTTGAGAGATTTTTGGTTGAATTTCAAGTTTGGAATTTTTGGTAAGTGGGAAGTTGTGGAATAGGTAGGCAAAAGATGAACAGTTGAAAGTTGGAATGGGTTGAATCGGTTGAAAAATGTAGAAATTAGAGTGGAAAAACGGAATATTAGAGAATTTTGGTTGAATTTCAAATTTGAAAATTTGGAATTTTTGGTAAGTGGGAAGTTGTGGAATAGGTAGGCAAAAGATGAACAGTTGAAAGTTGGAATGGGTTGAATCGGTTGAAAAATGTAGAAATTAGAGGTGAAAAACGAAATTTTGTGAAATGTAGAATGTGCCATTAAGAATGGATGGGGAAAAATTTGTCGGAATTTTGGGAATTTTGCGGAATCGGAAAATTTTCGGAATGAGAAAAATACAAGCCACCCTTTCCTGAATATTTGGAATACGTGAAAATTGGAATGGAGTGAATCGGATGAATTTTGTGAAAGAAGAAGCTGGACAAAAAAGTGAGGAGAATAAAATAGAATAACTAGAATTTTGCAATTTCTGGAGAAATTGCGTGTGAAGGCGAAATGTATGAATAACTTTTTCGGGGAATGCTGCCGAACGATGTTGAAACGTGTTGAATTACTTGAGAAATGTAGAATATTTGGAGAATTTGTGGTGAATTTCAAAATTGAAAGTTTGGAATATTTGGTAAGTGGGAAGTTGTGGAATAGGTATGCAAAAGATGAACAGTTGAAAATTGGAATGGGTTGAATCGGTTGAAAAATGTAGAAATTAGAATAGAAAAATGAAATTTTGGAGAATTTGGTTGAATTTCAAATTTTGAATTTTGGTAAGTGGGAAGTTTTGGAATAGGTAGGCAAAAGATGAACAGTTGAAAGTTGGACTAGGTAGAATCGGTTGAAAATGGTAGAAATTAGAGTAGAAAAACCAAATTTTAGAGAATTTCGAATTATTGGTAAGTGAGAAGTTGTGGAATAGTTAGGCATAAAATGCATGAGCTAAATGTTGAAACGGGTTGAATTGGTGGCAAAATGAATAAGTTAGAAAGGAAAAACGCTGTTAAATGACACTGAATGATGTATACATGAAGTGGGATTTAGCTGAACCTGTTGATGTTGGGACAATACAAATAGGTTAAAAAAATTTGGAAACTGCAGGTGAATATGTACATTTTAGAAAAAGCAGTAAGCAAGAAAACCAATAAGCGAGTAAAAACAGTACATACGCAAGAAGTATTAGTCAACAAGAAACAGTCAGCAAGGTAACTACTAAGAATCAAATCTGAATCTGTTCTTATTAGGCATAACAACATCTGCATGACAACATAACGTCCACCAGGTGTCAGTGCTGAGCGACAGTTATTAAGCATGAGATGAACAGTTTAAAGTTGGAACATGTCGAAAAAGACATTCCTGTCCACAAATCCCATTGGAAAATAAGGATGCTGAGGCCAAAGATACTGCTGCTTTGACGTTGGGGATGTCTGGATAATCTGCAGTAAAATCAAAAACACCAAAAATAAATCCTCTGTCCACATTAAAAGTAAAATAACATAGTTTATTTAAAAGTTGACAGAATTACATTGCATGTCTAATGAAAAAATATGCACATCTCTTGAAACTTGTTACAAATGTAAGGCTGTGTGTGCAATTGTTACAGACAGAAATGATTAAGACAGCTCATCCGCTATGCAACATATTTAGTTTCAGCGTCCTCTACTGGCAAAAATACATATTGCACTTGGGCGCATGCGTTTCTTCCTCTAAATAGAAAACAAACCTTCCTATAAACCAAAAGTTCTGGGGAGGCAAGTGCCACATAATGTTGATCTTTTATTTATCAATGTATGCAAACGAATGGTTTTTATGTATTATCTATCCATTTACCTGGTCATTTATTACACCCAAAAGCAAATATAGCTTTTTCTATACGATAGACATCCATTGTACATTCTCATATTAACCTTGAGAGGGTTTAAAAAAATATTTACGTACCATCTTTGTCGTTGCCTGATGGATCTGTCCAGGTTCCCCCTTGCTTAGTTGTGCGTTTTTTCGTTCGTGTTCACCGTGTTGCTTAAGGTGAGTCAGTTCCACATGGACTATGGAAAATGTGAGTCGGCAGACAGTGCATATTTTCCTCACACTTTTTGACAAATCTATTTTCTGCTTCACTGTCCACTCGGCAAGTTTGAAACTTGTGTGCTTCTTTTTAGTAATACTTACCCCCTTGCGGTCGCAGTAACTGCCTGGAACGCGTCCATGCTGCTGAGTTAACTTCTGCAATCTACTTTGTGGTGCCACCGCACATGAGATGATCGTATTCCGTATTGTTTTCTATGTTCTTTGGACAGCGGGCCAAAGAACGCTACCGTAAATTCTATCTATCAATCTAGAATGGGAATACATGCGACATCTGAGCAACATTTTCAAAATAAACCATAGTATTCCAGAATACTAAAATAAAGACAGCAGAAGTTACAAATATCCCAAAATAAGACATGGGTAAAATACCATTACTATAGATTAAAATAAATTAAAATCATATACACATTAATACCATTAACTACACATTGAAACAATATATTTGCGACTGTATTTGCTATAAACAAAATAATAAACTGGGTCACCTGACGTTGCCTCTCTCTCTCTCACGTTCCAACTTGGTGTCGTGGAGCCACGCCAGCATCTCTGGTCGCAGGTCGAAGAGGCCGGCCTCTGAGGGTGGTCTCTATAGGGGGCAAATGTTGATGAAGTGGTGAAATATATTATCAAAATTTAATAAAAATGAATAAAATAAACAATGATTATTTTGTGCATTTAACTTTAAACTTTAATAGTAGAACATTTTAAACAGAACAAACAAGTAACACAAAATACAAACAACAGAACAAAAAAAAAATTACCACAAAAACCCCTCTAGGGGAAGATTAGGGCCATCGGGGAATTTTTGGTTCCACTCCTCTAATGGAACCATTCTGGTGGCATTGGTGGCGTCCACAAACTCCACCTGTTCACCTTTGATTTTAAAGGCCACAAAGCGAAAGGGCTCTTCTTCCAGTTCCTGCGCAAAGAAATTTCATGACAATTTATTATGTTTGAAACACCACGAGAAAACATGATGGATGGATGGATGGATGGATGGATGGATGGATGGATGGGGTTGGGTAGGTAGGTAGGTAAGTAGGTTGGTTAGATATAGATATATAAACAGACAGACAGACAGACAGACAGATTCAATTGAGAACACCTTTGTTTATACACATACAAAACTGCTTGCTTTAGGTACCTTTATGACAGTATTTTCTGTGGAGTGGAGCTCCACGCCACTAGAAGATGATGTTGTCGTGTGTCATGGACAGCCGCTGTCCAAGTTTGACATGGTAAAAGTTGGTTTCGCGCCATGAGAGGACCTTAATTTCTCTTTGATCCTGTAATGAAAATGTCAAATTAGTACTAGTTGTTGAAATGTAGATCTAGGCTTCAATTACTAAGGCAACATGATGCCCTAAGGGACCTTACTCAGGTGAAATGAGAGTGTGACAGATATCTTTACTGAGACACTCTCTCTCGCTCTCTCTCTCTCTCGCGACACAATCAACAGATTAGCATTAGCAATACGGTATCGCAATACAACAACAAAAATCTGCTATAAAACTGCTCCTCAACCAATTGTTTCTTTGCAATTGTATTTGCAATACCGTAATTATTCTAATTATCGCCCATATCCTACTAACCGCCCTGTGTGTGTTAGCGATGGCATAAATAAAACATTGATACCTCTAATTATCGCCCATGCTGCTAAGAAATTCCCCCCAAAACTTACGTTTTCCTCCGCGACCACATGCCGACGTCATTGCGCAAGTTTAAATATGACTGATTTGACAGCGCGTTGAATGTCCCTTTTAAATTGGTTTTCTCCATAAACTATGATACAATTACACTAGTCACTCCGCGACCATATCCTCACACAATTACGTTCTCGGGGCATGGGCTCGAACAAGACGATCGCGTTAATATGACGTGTACAACACGTGATGTGCGACGGTAGCGTGTCGCATCGATGGAGCGTCAATTGACGCACCCCGCTGTTAGAGGTAGCTCAAAACAGCCGCTGTCCTCGTGTTAAGAACACCAGTGAGATACTACATAAGGAAAATATACATATTATCGCCCTTTTCAGTGCCCCTTGGCAATCGGACAATAATGGGTGATAATTGGAATAAATACGGTAATTTAATAAAACGGGTGCCTTAAATCCACGGAAGACTTTGCTTGTAATGTTAAGTGTACTGCTGCTAACATAGGAGTTTCCCCATTGAGGGAATAATAAAGGATTATCTTATCTTATCTTATACAACTAATACATTTAATATAATGACGCAATACACAATTTATACACGGACAACAAAATATAACTAAGAGGTGAAATATATGATCATAATTTAGATTAAATTAATTCAATTTTATAAAAATAAATAAAATAAACAATGACGATTTTGTGCATTTAAATTCAAACTTTAATTATAGTACATATTAAACAGAACAACAAAGAAGTAACAAGAAACACAAACAATAGAACAAAATTTCAAACAAAATTACCACAAAAACCCCTCTGGGGGAAAATTAGGGCCCTCGGGGAATCTTTGGTTCCACTCATCCAAAGGAACCGTTTTGGTGGCATTGTTGAGGTTGACAAGCTCCACGTGTTTGCCTTTTATTTTAAAGGCCACAACATGAAACTTTTCTTCCAGTTCCTGCGCAAAGAAATGTTTTGACAATTTATTATGGGTTTAAAACACTACGAGAAAACATGATGCATGAAACATGATGGATGGATGGATGGATGGATGGATGGATGGATGGATGGATGGATGGATGAAGTTGGTTCGGTTGGGTAGGTAGGTAGGTAGGTAGGTTGGTTAGATAGATAGATAGATGGATAGATGGATAGATAGACAGGCAGACAGATAAAAAACGTAAAACCTAAAACAATTTGATTAATTTCATGAACATAATTACAACCACAATGATTTTATACAGTCAGGGAAGCAAGTGAAATTGTATGTCTTCCTGATAGAGCTGTATCTGAGACAAAATCTTACAAAATTGGTGATCCAGATTTAGAGAAAACTCTAAAGCATGATTCTGACTTCAGCCTTGATGATGATGAGCCACTGATAGCAGTTTATCTCAAGTAAATAACAGTATTGTTTAAATTTAAAATAACTTTGTTTATACACGGGAAAAAACTGCTTGCTTTAGGTACCTTTATCACAGTATTTTCTGTGGTGTGGAGCTCCACGCCATCAGAACACGATGTCGTCAAGTGCGTCATTGAAAGCCGCTGTCCAACAACTACTCGAAAAAAGTTGCTCTCCCGCCACCTGAGCACCTTTATTTCCGTTTGATCCTATAATGAAAATGTCAAATTAGTACTAGGTGTTGGAATGTAGATCTACGCTGCAATTACAAAGGCAACATGATGCCCGAAGGGACCTTACTCAGGTGAAATGAGAGGGTGATATATATCTATATTTAGACACACACATGCGCACGCACGCACACATAGTGTGAGAGAGAAAGAGAACAATCAGTTTACTTTTTTCAAATAAAAGATGCCCAATGGGACTGGGATCGCGCGTGTCAGCACCATCCTAATGGGGCGGATCTAAAAAATAAAGACAGATTAAACATCAATACTTCATGAAGGAGAGGGAGCAAAAAGAGAAAGCGTGATCTTACAGCAGAGACAATGCCGTCTGTCGTAAACAGGACACCCTCCTCATGGCTGATGTCCTTTAATTCCCTGGTAATACTTGAAGGGTACAGCAGAGCTGTCCCCTTTGCCTCCAAATCAGGCGTCACCTCCATCCCCCCAGCCACGTAAATGGTGGTGTTGTGCCGGGAGAGGAGGACCCCTTCTTCTCTTCCCCGGCCAAAATTAATAAATCGAAATGTACTTCCGACAGAGACGTCGGAGGCTAAATTTGCAAACAACACAATTTTGCAAACACGGTGGCCATCACAGAGGGCAGCCACTGTGTTAAAGTGGGAGGCCCCAGCCTGCACCGTGCCATCCTCTTTTAGGACCCATCGAGAATGTTTCTCATTTGTTTTTAAGGCCACCACTTTTGCCGTGAGAGCCGCTGGCAATTGTTGGAGGGTCCAAAGGTTTTCCATTCTGAAAAAAATAAATAAAAACAATAACTGATCGGCAGAGACATAATTACGACAGCACTTATATGTGGTTTAATTAGTCTACGTGATGACAGAAACTGATTTCATAAAAGAGCAGCCCTACCCCTTTGGAAGGATTATGGTAAGTGTGTATACCCTTCCCCAATATCTATTGTTGAATTGTTTTTGTTGTTTTTATCTATCTATCTATCTATCTATCTATCTATCTATCTATCTATCTATCTATCTATCTATCTATCTATCTATCTATCTATCTATCTATCTATCTATCTATCTATCTATCTATCTATCTATCTATCTGTTAACATTTCGTTTTTATTTATTAATTTATTAATTAATTAATTTATTTATTTATTTCCAATGGACTACTTCCAATATTGTGTATTTTGGAAGATGTTAAGAGTTGACTCCTTTGATCTACAATTTCATCCCCTACATAATTTTGGAAGCTCATACGTTGGCACCTGTGCATTTGTTCCCACGGTAAGCAAAGATTGATTTTCTATTTGTTATAGTGAAATAAACATCTGCATACTACTGCCAGAAACGGTGGTGAGAGTTGACTCTGATCTAGCCGCGCAACTCGCATGATTGACAGCGCCACGTTTGTTTTTTTCTGGCCGCGCACTAGTTCTCAGGCTTTTTTCCCACACGCGGTACAGATCAAAAGAGGTGTCCACGCAGCCTTGTTAAGGCGGCATCACAATGTTAGAACACGGATAGAACAATATTGCGCATTTTTTAATTGTACAATTAAGTTTATACAATATGACTCGGATTATTTGCTCATTTCGTTTTAGAGTCCGCACTACTGATTGATATTTATTCAAGACAAGATGTACATTCACTGTCTGTCTCACAAACTAAGCCATATGAAGAAATATATTGTTCGAGAGATGCTTACTAATGGATCCTTTTTTTTTGAGGACATAGGTATAATAGATATAACTAGAATTTTGCAATTTCTGGAGAAATTGCGTGTGAAGGCGAAATGTATGAATAACTTCTTCGGGGAATGCTGCCGAACGATGTTGAAACGTGTTGAATTACTTGAGAAATGTAGAAAATTTGGAGAATTTGTGGTGAATTTCAAAATAAAAGATGTGAAGTTTTTGGTAAGTTGTGGAATAGGTAGAAAAATGATGAACAGTTGAAAGTTGGAATGGGTTGAATCGGTTGAAAAATGTAGAAATGAGAAGGGAAAAGGGAATTGGGTGTGAATTTCAAAATAAAAGATGTGAAGTTTTTGGTAATTGGGAAGTTGTGGAATAGGTAGAAAAATGATGAACAGTTGAAAGTTGGAATGGGTTGAATCGGTTGAAAAATGTAGAAATGAGAAGGGAAAAGGAAATTGGGTGTGAATTTCAAAATAAAAGATGCGAAGTTTTTGGTAAGTGGGAAGTTGTGGAATAGGTAGAAAAATGATGAACAGTTGAAAGTTGGAATGGGTTGAATCGGTTGAAAAATGTAGAAATGAGAAGGGAAAAGGAATTGGGTGTGAATTTCAAAATAAAAGATGTGAAGCTTTTGGTAATTGGGAAGTTGTGGAATAGGTAGAAAAATGATGAACAGTTGAAAGTTGGAATGGGTTGAATCGGTTGAAAAATGTAGAAATGAGAAGGGAAAAGGGAATTGGGTGTGAATTTCAAATTAAAAGATTTGAAGATTTTGGTAAGTGGGAAGTTGTGGAATAGGTAGAAAAATGATGAACAGTTGAAAGTTGGAATGGGTTGAATCGGTTGAAAAATGTAGAAATGAGAAGGGAAAAGGAATTGGGTGTGAATTTCAAAATAAAAGATGTGAAGTATTTGGGAAGTTGTGGAATAGGTAGAAAAATGATGAACAGTTGAAAGTTGGAATGGTTGAATCGGTTGAAAAATGTAGAAATTAGAGTACAAAAACGGAATTTGAGAGAATTTTGGTTGAATTTCAAAATAAAAGATGTGAAGTTTTTGGTAAGTGGGAAGTTGTGGAATAGGTAGAAAAATGATGAACGGTTGAAAGTTGGAACGAGTTGAATCGGTGGAAAAATGTAGAAGTTAGAAGTGAAAAAGGAAATTTTATGAAATTTTGCAAAATTTTATGCAAATATTAAAAGTGAAAACGTGAAAATTTTGAATTTGGGAAGTTTGGGAATGTCCCCAATGTGATTTGAATGTGTTGAATGATGTGAATTTCAAACTGGAACAACGTAAATGTGAAATGTTGAATCTGCCATTAAGAATGAATGGGGCAAAAATCGCCATAAATTTATGAATTATGCGAAAACGGAAAATTTTTGGAACGAGAAAAATGTGAGCAGTCGTGCCATGAATATTTGGAATAAGTGAAAAGTGGAATGGAGTGAATAGGTTGAAGTATGTGGAAGTAGTTAAGCGTCAAAAAAGTGGGCAGAAGATGTTGAATAATAATAATAACTAGAATTTGCAATTCCTGAAGGAATTGCGTGTGAAGGTGAAGAAGTTGAATAAATATTTAAGGAATGTTGCAGAATGACGTTGAAACGAGTTGAATCGGTTGAAAAATGTGGAAATGAGAAAGGAAAAAGGAAATGGGTGTGAATTTCAAAATAAAAGATGTGAAGTTTTTGTTAAGTTGTGGAATAGGTAAAGAAATGATGAACAGTTGAAAGTTGGAATGGGTCGAATCGGTTGAAAAATGTAGAAATGAGAAGGGAAAAAGGAATTGGGCGTGAATTTCAAAATAAAAGATGTGAATTTTTTGGTAAGTGGGAAGTTGGGGAATAGGTAGAAAAATGATGAACAGTTGAAAGTTGGAATGGGTTGAATCGGTTGAAAAATGTAGAAATGAGAAGGGAAAAAGGAATTGTGCGTGAATTTCAAAATAAAAGATGTGAATTTTTTGGTAAGTGGGAAGTTGTGGAATAGGTAGAAATATGATGAACAGTTGAAAGTTGGAATGGGTTGAATCGGTTGAAAAATGTGGAAATTAGAGTAGAAAAACGAAATTTTAGAGAATTTTGGTTGAATTTCAAAATAAAAGATGTGAAGTTTTTGGTAAGTGGGAAGTTGTGGAATAGGTAGGCAAAAGATGAACAGTTGAAAGTTGGAATGGGTTGAATCGGTTGAAAAATGTAGAAATGAGAAGGGAAAAGGGAATTGTGTGAATTTCAAAATAAAAGAAGTGAAGTTTTTAATAAGTGGGAAGTTGTGGAATAGGTAGAAAAATGATGAACAGTTGAAAGTTGGAATGGGTTGAATCGGTTGAAAAATGTAGAAATGAGAAGGGAAAAGGGAATTGGGTGTGAATTTCAAAATAAAAGATGTGAAGTTTTTGGTAAGTGGGAAGTTGTGGAATAGGTAGGCAAAAGATAAACAGTTGAAAGTTGGAACGGGTTGAATCGGTTGAAAAATGTAGAAATGAGAACGGAAAAAGGAATTGGGTGTGAATTTCAAAATAAAAGATGTGAAATTTATGGGAAGTTGTGGAATAGGTAGAAAAATGATGAACAGTTGAAAGTTGGAATGGGTTGAATCGGTTGAAAAATGTGGAAATTAGAGTAGAAAAACGAAATTTTAGAGAATTTTAGTTGAATTTCAAAATAAAAGATCTGAAGTTTTTGGTAAGTGGGAAGTTGTGGAATAGGTAGGCAAAAGATGAATAGTTGAAAGTTGGAACGAGTTGAATCGGTGGAAAAATGTAGAAGTTAGAAGTGAAAAACGAAATTTTATGAAATTTTGCAAAATTCTATGCAAATTTTAAAAGTGAAAACGTGAAAATTTTGAATTTGGCAAGTTTGGGAATGTCCCCAATGTGATTTGAATGTGTTGAATTATGTGAATTTCAAACAGGAACAACGTAAATGTGAAATGTTGAATCTGCCATTAAGAATGAATGGGGCAAAAATCGCCATAAATTTGTGAATTATGCGAAAACGGAAAATTATTGGAATGAGAAAAATGTGAGCAGTGTTGCCATGAATTTTTGGAATAAGTGAAAAGTGGAATGGAGTGAATCGGTTGAAGTATGTGGAATTAGTTAAGCGCCGAAAAAGTGAGCGGAATAAGTAGAATAATAACTAGAATTTGCAATTCCTGAAGGAATTGCGTGTGAAGGTGAAGAAGTTGAATAAATATTTAAGGAATGCTGCAGAATGATGTTGAAACGAGTTGAATCGGTTGAAAAATGTAGAAATGAGAAGGGAAAAGGAACTGGGTGTGAATTTCAAAATAAAAGATGTGAAGTTTTTGGTAAGTTGTGGAATAGGAAAAAAAAAGATGAACAGTTGAAAGTTGGAATGGGTCGAATCGGTTGAAAAATGTAGAAATGAGAAGGGAAAAAGGAAATGGGTGTGAATTTCAAAATAAAAGACGCGAAGTTTTTGGTAAGTGGGAAGTTGTGGAATAGGTAGAAAAATGATGAACAGTTGAAAGTTGGAATGGGTTGAATCGGTTGAAAAATGTAGAAATGAGAAAGGAAAAGGGAATATTGTGAATTTCAAAATAAAAGATGTGAAGTTTTTGGGAAGTTGTGGAATAGGTAGAAAAATGATGAACAGTTGAAAGTTGGAATGGGTTGAATCGGTTGAAAAATGTGGAAATTAGAGTAGAAAAACGAAATTTTAGAGAATTTTGGTTGAATTTCAAAATAAAAGATGTGAAGTTTTTGGTAAGTGGGAAGTTGTGGAATAGGTAGGCAAAAGATGAACAGTTGAAAGTTGGAATGGGTTGAATCGGTTGAAAAATGTAGAAATGAGAAGGGAAAAGGGAAAAAGGAATTGGGTGTGAATTTCAAAATAAAAGATGAAAACATGAAAATGTTGAATTAGGCAAGTTTGGGAATGTCCCCAATGTGATTTGAATGTGTTGAATGATGTGAATTTCAAACTGGAACAACGTTAATGTGAAATGTTGAATCTGCCATTAAGAATGAATGGGGCGAAATTCGCCATAAATTTGTGAATTTTGCGAAAACGGAAAAAATTTGGAACGTGAAAAATGTGAGCAGACGTGTCATGAATATTTGGAATAAGTGAAAAGTGGAATGGAGTGAATCGGTTGAAGTATGTGGAAGTAGTTAAGCGTCAAAAAAGTGAGCGGAAGTTGAATAATAATAATAACTAGAATTTGCAATTCCTGAAGGAATTGCGTGTGAAGGTGAAGAAGTTGAATAAATATTTAAGGAATGTTGCAGAATGACGTTGAAACGAGTTGAATCGGTTGAAAAATGTAGAAATGAGAAGGGAAAAAGGAACTGGGTGTGAATTTCAAAATAAAAGATATGAAGTTTTTGTTAAGTTGTGGAATAGGTAAAGAAATGATGAACAGTTGAAAGTTGGAATGGGTTGAATGGGTTGAAAAATGTAGAAATGAGAAGGGAAAAAGGAATTGGGTATGAATTTCAAAATAAAAGACCTGAAGTTTTCGGTAAATTGGAAGTTGTGGAATAGGTAGAAAAATGATGAACAGTTGAAAGTTGGAATGGGTTGAATCGGTTGAAAAATGTAGAAATGAGAAGGGAAAAAGGAATTGGGTGGGAATTTCAAAATAAAAGATGTGAAATTTTTGGTAAGTGGGAAGTTGTGGAATAGGTAGAAAAATGATGAACAGTTGAAAGTTGGAATGGGTTGAATCGGTTGAAAAATGTAGAAATGAGAAGGGAAAAGGGAATTGGGCGTGAATTTCAAAATAAAAGATGTGAATTTTTTGGTAAGTGGGAAGTTGTGGAATAAGTAGAAAAATGATGAACAGTTGAAAGTTGGAACGGGTTGAATCGGTTGAAAAATGTAGAAATGAGAAGGGAAAAAGGAATGGGGTGTGAATTTCAAAATAAAAGATGTGAAGTTTTTGGTAAGTGGGAAGTTGTGGAATAGGTAGAAAAATGATGAACAGTTGAAAGTTGGAATGGGTTGAATCGGTTGAAAAATGTAGAAATGAGAAGGGAAAAGGAATTGGGTGTGAATTTCAAAATAAAAGATGTGAAGTTTTTGGTAAGTGGGAAGTTGTTGAATAGGTAGAGAAAAGATGAACAGTTGAAAGTTGGAATGGGTTGAATCGGTTGAAAAATGTAGAAATTAGAGTAGAAAAAGGAAATTTTAGGGAATTTTGGTTGAATTTCAAAATAAAAGATGTGAAGTTTTTGGTAAGTGGGAAGTTGTGGAATAGGTAGAGAAAAGATGAACAGTGGAAAGTTGGAATGGGTTGAATCGGTTGAAAAATGTAGAAATGAGAAAGGAAAAGGGAAAAAGGAATTGGGTGTGAATTTCAAAATAAAAGATGAAAACGTGAAAATGTTGAATTTGGCAAGTTTGGGAATGTCCCCAATGTGATTTGAATGTGTTGAATGAGGTGAATTTCAAACTGGAACAACGTAAATGTGAAATGTTGAATCTGCCATTAAGAATGAATGGGGCAAAAATCGCCATAAATTTATGAATTATGCGAAAACGGAAAATTTTTGGAATGAGAAAAATGTGAGCACACTTGCCATGAATATTTGGAATAAGTGAAAAGTGGAATGGAGTGAATCGGTTGAAGTATGTGGAAGTAGTTAAGCACCAAAAAAGTGGGCAGAATAAGTAGAATAATAATAAAGGACAGGAATAACAATAGTGTGAAGGTCTTCACCTTCACACTAATAATAAAGGACAGGAATAACAATAGTGTGAAGGTCTTCACCTTCACACTAATAATAACTAGAATTTGCAATTCCTGAAGGAATTGCGTGTGAAGGTGAAGAAGTTGAATAAATATTTAAGGAATGTTGCAGAATGATGTTGAAACGAGTTGAATCGGTTGAAAAATGTTGAAATGAGGAGGGAAAAAGGAATTGGGTGTGAATTTCAAAATAAAAGATGTGAAGTTTTTGGGAAGTTGTGGAATAGGTCGAAAAATGATGAACAGTTGAAAGTTGGAATGGGTTGAATCGGTTGAAAAATGTAGAAATGAGAAGGGAAAAGGAATTGGGTGTGAATTTCAAAATAAAAGATGTGAAGCTTTTGGTAAGTGGGAAGTTGTGGAATCAGTAGAAAAATAATGAACAGTTGAAAGTTGGAATGGGTTGAATCGGTTGAAAAATGTAGAAATTAGAGTAGAAAAACGAAATTTTACAGAATTTTGGTTGAATTTCAAAATAAAAGATGTGAAGTTTTTGGTAAGTGGGACGTTGTGGAATAGGTAGGCAAAAGATGAACAGTTGAAAGTTGGAACGAGTTGAATCGGTTGAAAAATGTAGAAGTTAGAGGTGAAAAACGAAATTTTGTGAAAATTTGTCGGAATTTTTAACGTGAAAACGTGAAATTTTCGAATTTGGGAATTTTGGGAATGTCGAGAATCCTTCCGAATGTGATTAGAATGTGCTGAATGATGTGAATTTCAAATTGGAACGACGTAAATGTGAAATGTCGAATGTGCCATTAAGAATGAATGGGGAAAAATTTGTCGGAATTTTGGGAATTTTGCGGAATCGGAAAATTTTCGGAACGAGAAAAATATAAGCGCTCGTCGCGTGAATATTTGGAATACGTGAAAAGTGGAATGGAGTGAATCGGATGAATTATGTGGAAGATGAAACGTGTCAAAAAAGTGTGGAGAATAAAAGAGAATAATAATAATAACTAGAATTTTGCAATTTCTGGAGAAATTGCGTGTGAAGGCGAAATGTATGAATAACTTCTTCGGGGAATGCTGCCGAACGATGTTGAAACGTGTTGAATTACTTGAGAAATGTAGAATATTTGGAGAATTTGTGGCGAATTTCAAAATAAAAGATGTGAAGTTTTTGGTAAGTGGGAAGTTGTGGAATAGGTAGAAAAATGATGAACAGTTGAAAGTTGAAATGGGTTGAATCGGTTGAAAAATGTAGAAATGAGAAGGGAAAAAGGAATTGGGTGTGAATTTCAAAATAAAAGATGTGAAGTATTTGGGAAGTTGTGGAATATGGTAGAAAAATGATGAACAGTTGAAAGTTGGAATGGGTTGAATCGGTTGAAAAATGTAGAAATTAGAGTACAAAAACGGAATTTGAGAGAATTTTGGTTGAATTTCAAAATAAAAGATGTGAAGTTTTTGGTAAGTGGGAAGTTGTGGAATAGGTAGAAAAATGATGAACAGTTGAAAGTTGGAATGGGTTGAATCGGTTGAAAAATGTAGAAATGAGAAGGGAAAAGGAAATTGGGTGTGAATTTCAAAATAAAAGACGTGAAGTTTTTGGTAAGTGGGAAGTTGTGGAATAGGTAGAAAAATGATGAACAGTTGAAAGGTGGAATGGGTTGAATCGGTTGAAAAATTTAGAAATGAGAAGGGAAAAGGAATTGGGTGTGAATTTCAAAATAAAAGATGTGAAGCTTTTGGTAAGTGGGAAGTTGTGGAATCGGTAGAAAAATAATGAACAGTTGAAAGTTGGAATGGGTTGAATCGGTTGAAAAATGTAGAAATTAGAGTAGAAAAACGAAATTTTAGAGAATTTTGGTTGAATTTCAAAATAAAAGATGTGAAGTTTTTGGTAAGTGGGACGTTGTGGAATAGGTAGGCAAAAGATGAACAGTTGAAAGTTGGAACGAGTTGAATCGGTTGAAAAATGTAGAAGTTAGAGCTGAAAAACAAAATTTTGTGAAAATTTGTCGGAATTTTTAACGTGAAAACGTGAAATTTTCGAATTTGGGAATTTTGGGAATGTCGAGAATCCTTCCGAATGTGATTAGAATGTGCTGAATGATGTGAATTTCAAATTGGAACGACGTAAATGTGAAATGTCGAATGTGCCATTAAGAATGAATGGGGAAAAATTTGTCGGAATTTTGGGAATTTTGCGGAATCGGTAAATTTTCGGAACGAGAAAAATACAAGCGCTCGTCGCGTGAATATTTGGAATACGTGAAAAGTGGAATGGAGTGAATCGGATGAATTATGTGGCAGATGAAACGTGTCAAAAAAGTGAGGAGAATAAAAGAGAATAATAATAATAGAGAATGGTGTAGAATAACATATGTGTGAAGGCCTTCGCCTTCACACAACTAGAATTTTGCAATTTCTGGAGAAATTGCGTGTGAAGGCGAAATGTATGAATAACTTTTTCGGGGAATGCTGCCGAACGATGTTGAAACGTGTTGAATTACTTGAGAAATGTAGAATATTTGGAGAATTTGTGGCGAATTTCAAAATAAAAGATGTGAAGTTTTTGGTAAGTGGGAAGTTGTGGAATAGGTCGAAAAATGATGAACAGTTGAAAGTTGGAATGGGTTGAATCGGTTGAAAAATGTAGAAATGAGAAGGGAAAAGGGAATTGGGTGTGAATTTCAAAATAAAAGATGTGAAGTTTTTGGTAAGTGGGAAGTTGTGGAATAGGTAGAAAAATGATGAACAGTTGAAAGTTGGAATGGGTTGAATCGGTTGAAAACTGTAGAAATGAGAAGGGAAAAGGGAATTGGGTGTGAATTTCAAAATAAAAGATGTGAAGTTTTTGGTAAGTGGGAAGTCGTGGAATAGGTAGAAAAATGATGAACAGTTGAAAGTTGGAATGGGTTGAATCGGTTGAAAAATGTAGAAATGAGAAGGGAAAAGGAAATTGGGTGTGAATTTCAAAATAAAAGATGTGAAGTTTTTGGTAAGTGGGAAGTTGTGGAATAGGTAGAAAAATGATGAACAGTTGAAAGTTGGAATGGGTTGAATCGGTTGAAAAATGTAGAAATGAGAAGGGAAAAGGAAATTGGGTGTGAATTTCAAAATAAAAGACGTGAAGTTTTTGGTAAGTGGGAAGTTGTGGAATAGGTAGAAAAATGATGAACAGTTGAAAGTTGGAATGGGTTGAATCGGTTGAAAAATGTAGAAATGAGAAGGGAAAAGGAATTGGGTGTGAATTTCAAAATAAAAGATGTGAAGCTTTTGGTAAGTGGGAAGTTGTGGAATCGGTAGAAAAATAATGAACAGTTGAAAGTTGGAATGGGTTGAATCGGTTGAAAAATGTAGAAATGAGAAGGGAAAAGGAAATTGGGTGTGAATTTCAAAATAAAAGATGTGAAGTTTTTGGTAAGTGGGAAGTTGTGGAATAGGTAGAAAAATGATGAACAGTTGAAAGTTGGAATGGGTTGAATCGGTTGAAAAATGTAGAAATGAGAAGGGAAAAGGAATTGGGTGTGAATTTCAAAATAAAAGATGTGAAGCTTTTGGTAAGTGGGAAGTTGTGGAATCAGTAGAAAAATAATGAACAGTTGAAAGTTGGAATGGGTTGAATCGGTTGAAAAATGTAGAAATTAGAGTAGAAAAACGAAATTTTAGAGAATTTTGGTTGAATTTCAAAATAAAAGATGTGAAGTTTTTGGTAAGTGGGACGTTGTGGAATAGGTAGGCAAAAGATGAACAGTTGAAAGTTGGAACGAGTTGAATCGGTTGAAAAATGTAGAAGTTAGAGGTGAAAAACGAAATTTTGTGAAAATTTGTCGGAATTTTTAACGTGAAAACGTGAAATTTTCGAATTTGGGAATTTTGGGAATGTCGAGAATCCTTCCGAATGTGATTAGAATGTGCTGAATGATGTGAATTTCAAATTGGAACGACGTAAATGTGAAATGTCGAATGTGCCATTAAGAATGAATGGGGAAAAATTTGTCGGAATTTTGGGAATTTTGCGGAATCGGAAAATTTTCGGAACGAGAAAAATACAAGCGCTCGTCGCGTGAATATTTGGAATACGTGAAAAGTGGAATGGAGTGAATCGGATGAATTATGTGGAAGATGAAACGTGTCAAAAAAGTGTGGAGAATAAAAGAGAATAATAACTAGAATTTTGCAATTTCTGGAGAAATTGCGTGTGAAGGCGAAATGTATGAATAACTTTTTCGGGGAATGCTGCCGAACGATGTTGAAACGTGTTGAATTACTTGAGAAATGTAGAATATTTGGAGAATTTGTGGTGAATTTCAAAATTGAAAGTTTGGAATATTTGGTAAGTGGGAAGTTGTGGAATAGGTAGGCAAAAGATGAACAGTTGAAAGTTGGAATGGGTTGAATCGGTAGAAAAATGTAGAAGTTAGAGTAGAAAAACGAAATTTTGGAGAATTTGGTTGAATTTTAAATTTGGAATTGTTGGTAAGTGGGAAGTTGTGGAATAGGTAGGCAAAAGATGAACAGTTTAAAGTTGGAACGGGTTGAATCAGTTAAAAAATGTAGAAGTTAGAGCAAATGTTGAATCCCCATAGAGAATGAATGGGAAAATAAAAAAAAGCAATTGCGCCAAAATCTTTCTAAATTTGGAACAAAACCAAAAAAAACGGCCTCAGGAGGTTCACTTTTGGGGTAAAAATGTTGAAACGGGTTAAATCGGACAAAAAACGAAGACGTTAGCGCAAATGTAGCCATTTGGGGCACTTAGTGTTGAAATAAGGTCACTTCCGGCTTGATTCGGGTCATTTCCGGTGTAATTTGGGTCACTTCCTGTTTATTTGGGTCACTTCCGGTTTAAAATAGGTCACTTCCGGTTTAGCTGAGGTCACTTCCGGTTTATTTGGGGTCATTTCCGGTCTAAAAAGGTCACTTCCGGTTCATTTTGGGTCACTTCCGGTTTGATTTGGGGTGACTTCCGGTTTACCAGAGGTCACTTCCGGTCTATTTGGGGTCACTTCCGGTCTATTTGGGGTCACTTCCGGTTTATTTGGGTCACTTCCGGTTTAAAACAGGTCACTTCCGGTCTAGCTGAGGTCACTTCCGGTTTATTTGGGGTCATTTCCGGTCTAAAAAGGTAACTTCCGGTTCATTTTGGGTCACTTCCGGTTTGATTTGGGGTCACTTCCGGTTTACCAGAGGTCACTTCCGGTCTATTTGGGGTCACTTCCGGTCTATTTGGGGTCACTTCCGGTTTATTTGGGTCACTTCCGGTTTAATTTGGGTCACTTCCGGTTCGTCTGAGGTCACTTCCGGTTTATTAGGGGTCATTTCCGGTCTAAAAAGGCCACTTCCGGTACATTTGGGGTCACTTCCGGTTTGATTTGGGGTCACTTCCGGTTTACCTGAGGTCACTTCCGGTCTATTTGGGGTCACTTTCGGTTTGATCTGGGGCACTTCCGGTTCATTTTGGGTTCATTGGGGGCACTTGAGGGTCAATCCAAGATGGCCGCCACACTGGAATTGGGGGTCAAGGGTTGAATGTGTAGGCGTAGTGGAAGTGGGGGTGAATGGGAGTGAATGTGGGAAGCATAAGGTGAATGCATTTGGAATGGGTTGAATCGGTTGAAAAATGTAGAAATTAGAGTGGAATAACGGAATTTGAGAGAATTTTGGTTGAATTTCAAATTTGAGAATTTGGAATTTTTGGTAAGTGGGAAGTTGTGGAATAGGTAGGCAAAAGATGAACAGTTGAAAGTTGGAATGGGTTGAATCGGTTGAAAAATGTAGAAGTTAGAGGTGAAACACGAAATTTTGTGAAATGTGGAATGTGCCATTAAGAATGGATGGGGAAAAATTTGTCGGAATTTTGGGAATCTTGCGGAATCGGAAAATTTTCGGAATGAGAAAAATACAAGCGCTCATGTCGTGAATATTTGGAATACGTGAAAAGTGGAATGGAGTGAATCGGATGAATTTTGTGGAAGAAGAAGCGGGACAAAAAAGTGGCGGGAATAAAATAGAATAATAATAATAATAATAATAATAAAGTAAATGGAGTAGAATAACATATGTGTGAAGGCCTTCGCCTTCACACAATAATAGAGAATGGTGTAGAATAACATATGTGTGAAGGCCTTCGCCTTCACACAACTAGAATTTTGCAATTTCTGGAGAAATTGCGTGTGAAGGCGAAATGTATGAATAACTTCTTCGGGGAATGCTGCCGAACGATGTTGAAACGTGTTGAATTACTTGAGAAATGTAGAATATTTGGAGAATTTGTGGCGAATTTCAAAATAAAAGATGTGAAGTTTTTGGTAAGTGGGAAGTTGTGGAATAGGTAGAAAAATGATGAACAGTTGAAAGTTGAAATGGGTTGAATCGGTTGAAAAATGTAGAAATGAGAAGGGAAAAAGGAATTGGGTGTGAATTTCAAAATAAAAGATGTGAAGTATTTGGGAAGTTGTGGAATATGGTAGAAAAATGATGAACAGTTGAAAGTTGGAATGGGTTGAATCGGTTGAAAAATGTAGAAATTAGAGTACAAAAACGGAATTTGAGAGAATTTTGGTTGAATTTCAAAATAAAAGATGTGAAGTTTTTGGTAAGTGGGAAGTTGTGGAATAGGTAGAAAAATGATGAACAGTTGAAAGTTGGAATGGGTTGAATCGGTTGAAAAATGTAGAAATGAGAAGGGAAAAGGAAATTGGGTGTGAATTTCAAAATAAAAGACGTGAAGTTTTTGGTAAGTGGGAAGTTGTGGAATAGGTAGAAAAATGATGAACAGTTGAAAGGTGGAATGGGTTGAATCGGTTGAAAAATTTAGAAATGAGAAGGGAAAAGGAATTGGGTGTGAATTTCAAAATAAAAGATGTGAAGCTTTTGGTAAGTGGGAAGTTGTGGAATCGGTAGAAAAATAATGAACAGTTGAAAGTTGGAATGGGTTGAATCGGTTGAAAAATGTAGAAATTAGAGTAGAAAAACGAAATTTTAGAGAATTTTGGTTGAATTTCAAAATAAAAGATGTGAAGTTTTTGGTAAGTGGGACGTTGTGGAATAGGTAGGCAAAAGATGAACAGTTGAAAGTTGGAACGAGTTGAATCGGTTGAAAAATGTAGAAGTTAGAGCTGAAAAACAAAATTTTGTGAAAATTTGTCGGAATTTTTGACGTGAAAACGTGAAATTTTCGAATTTGGGAATTTTGGGAATGTCGAGAATCCTTCCGAATGTGATTAGAATGTGCTGAATGATGTGAATTTCAAATTGGAACGACGTAAATGTGAAATGTCGAATGTGCCATTAAGAATGAATGGGGAAAAATTTGTCGGAATTTTGGGAATTTTGCGGAATCGGTAAATTTTCGGAACGAGAAAAATACAAGCGCTCGTCGCGTGAATATTTGGAATACGTGAAAAGTGGAATGGAGTGAATCGGATGAATTATGTGGCAGATGAAACGTGTCAAAAAAGTGAGGAGAATAAAAGAGAATAATAACTAGAATTTTGCAATTTCTGGAGAAATTGCGTGTGAAGGCGAAATGTATGAATAACTTCTTCGGGGAATGCTGCCGAATGATGTTGAAACGTGTTGAATTACTTGAGAAATGTAGAAAATTTGGAGAATTTGTGGTGAATTTCAAAATAAAAGATGTGAAGTTTTTGGTAAGTTGTAGAATAGGTAGAAAAATGATGAACAGTTGAAAGTTGGAATGGGTTGAATCGGTTGAAAAATGTAGAAATGAGAAGGGAAAAGGGAATTGAGTGTGAATTTCAAAATAAAAGATGTGAAGTTTTTGGTAAGTGGGAAGTTGTGGAATAGGTAGAAACATGATGAACAGTTGAAAGTTGGAATGGGTTGAATCGGTTGAAAAATGTAGAAATGAGTAGGGAAAAGGGGATTGGGTGTCAATTTCAAAATAAAAGATGTAAAGTTTTTGGTAAGTGGGAAGTTGTGGAATAGGTAGAAAAATGATGAACAGTTGAAAGTTGGAATGGGTTGAATCGGTTGAAAAATGTAGAAATGAGAAGGGAAAAGGGAATTGGGTGTGAATTTCAAAATAAAAGACGTGAAGTTTTTGGTAAGTGGGAAGTTGTGGAATAGGTAGAAAAATGATGAACAGTTGAAAGTTGGAATGCTTTGAATCGGTTGAAAAATGTAGAAATGAGAAGGGAAAAAGGAATTGGCAGTGAATTTCAAAATAAAAGATGTGAAGTTTTTGGTAAGTGGGAAGTTGTGGAATAGGTAGAAAAAGGATGAACAGTTGAAAGTTGGAATTGGTTGAATCGGTTGAAAAATGTAGAAATGAGAAGGGAAAAGGGAATTGGGTGTGAACTTCAAAATAAAAGATGTGAAGTTTTTGGTAAGTGGGAAGTTGTGGAATAGGTAGAAAAATGATGAACAGTTGAAAGTTGGAATGGGTTGAATCGGTTGAAAAATGTAGAAATGAGAAGGGAAAAAGGAATTGGGTGTGAATTTCAAAATAAAAGATGTGAAGTATTTGGGAAGTTGTGGAATAGGTAGAAAAATGATGAACAGTTGAAAGTTGGAATGGGTTGAATCGGTTGAAAAATGTAGAAATTAGAGTACAAAAACGGAATTTGAGAGAATTTTGGTTGAATTTCAAAATAAAAGATGTGAAGTTTTTGGTAAGTGGGAAGTTGTGGAATAGGTAGAAAAATGATGAACAGTTGAAAGTTGGAATGGGTTGAATCGGTTGAAAAATGTAGAAATGAGAAGGGAAAAGGAAATTGGGTGTGAATTTCAAAATAAAAGATGTGAAGTTTTTGGTAAGTGGGAAGTTGTGGAATAGGTAGAAAAATGATGAACAGTTGAAAGTTGGAATGGGTTGAATCGGTTGAAAAATGTAGAAATGAGAAGGGAAAAGGAATTGGGTGTGAATTTCAAAATAAAAGATGTGAAGCTTTTGGTAAGTGGGAAGTTGTGGAATCGGTAGAAAAATAATGAACAGTTTAAAGTTGGAATGGGTTGAATCGGTCGAAAAATGTAGAAATTAGAGTAGAAAAACGAAATTTTAGAGAATTTTGGTTGAATTTCAAAATAAAAGATGTGAAGTTTTTGGTAAGTGGGACGTTGTGGAATAGGTAGGCAAAAGATGAACAGTTGAAAGTTGGAACGAGTTGAATCGGTTGAAAAATGTAGAAGTTAGAGCTGAAAAACGAAATTTTGTGAAAATTTGTCGGAATTTTTAACGTGAAAACGTGAAATTTTTGAATTTGGGAATTTTGGGAATGTCGAGAATCCCTCCGAATGTGATTAGAATGTGCTGAATGATGTGAATTTCAAATTGGAACGACGTAAATGTGAAATGTCGAATGTGCCATTAAGAATGAATGGGGAAAAATTTGTCGGAATTTGGGGAATTTTGCGGAATCGGTAAATTTTCGGAACGAGAAAAATGGAAGCGCTCGTCGCGTGAATATTTGGAATACGTGAAAAGTGGAATGGAGTGAATCGGATGAATTATGTGGAAGATGAAACGTGTCAAAAAAGTGAGGAGAATAAAATATAATAATAATAATAAAGTGAAAAAAGTAGAATAACATATGTGTGAAGGCCTTCGCCTTCACACAATAATAGAGAATGGTGTAGAATAACATATGTGTGAAGGCCTTCGCCTTCACACAACTAGAATTTTGCAATTTCTGGAGAAATTGCGTGTGAAGGCGAAATGTATGAATAACTTTTTCGGGGAATGCTGCCGAACGATGTTGAAACGTGTTGAATGACTTGAGAAATGTAGAATATTTGGAGAATTTGTGGTGAATTTCAAAATCGAAAGTTTGGAATATTTGGTAAGTGGGAAGTTGTGGAATAGGTAGGCAAAAGATGAACAGTTGAAAGTTGGAATGGGTTGAATCGGTTGAAAAATGTAGAAATTAGAGTAGAAAAACGAAATTTTGGAGAATTTGGTTGAATTTCGAATTTGGAATTTTTGGTAAGTGGGAAGTTGTGGAATAGGTAGGCAAAAGATGTACAGTTGAAAGTTGGAACGGGTTGAATCAGTTAAAAAATGTAGAAGTTAGAGGAAATGTTGAATCCCCTTAGAGAATGAATGGGAAAAAAAAAAGCAATTGCGCCAAAATCTTTCTAAATTTGGAACAAAACAAAAAAAAACAGCCTCAGGAGGTTCACTTTTGGGGTAAAAATGTTGAAACGGGTTAAATCGGACAAAAAACGAAGACGTTAGCGCAAATGTAGCTATTTGGGGCACTTAGTGTTGAAATAAGGTCACTTCCGGCTTGATTCGGGTCATTTCCGGTCTAATTTGGGTCACTTCCGGTTTATTTGGGTCACTTCCGGTTTAAAACAGGTCACTTCCGGTTTAGCTGAGGTCACTTCCGGTTTATTTGGGGTCATTTCCGGTCTAAAAAGATCACTTCCGGTTCATTTGGGGTCACTTCCGGTTTGATTTGGGGTCACTTCCGGTTTACCAGAGGTCACTTCCGGTCTATTTGGGGTCACTTCCGGTTTATTTGGGTCACTTCCGGTTTAATTTGGGTCACTTCCGGTTCGTCTGAGGTCACTTCCGGTTTATTAGGGGTCATTTCCGGTCTAAAAAGGTCACTTCCGGTACATTTGGGGTCACTTCCGGTTTGATTTGGGGTCACTTCCGGTTTACCTGAGGTCACTTCCGGTCTATTTGGGGTCACTTTCGGTTTGATTTGGGCCACTTCCGGTTCATTCTGGGTTCATTGGTGGCACTTCAGGGTCATCCAAGATGGCCGCCACACTGGAATTGGGGGTCAAGGGTTGAATTGTGTGAGCATAGTGGAAGTGGGGGTGAATGGGAGTGAATGTGGTAAGCATAAGATGAGTAAAGGGAATAAATGTGGAATGGGTTGAATCGGTCGAAAAATGTAGAAATTAGAGTGGAAAAACGAAATTTTGGAGAATTTGGTTGAATTTCAAATGTGAAAGTTCGGAATTTTTGGTAAGTGGGAAGTTGTGGAATAGGTAGGCAAAAGATGAACAGTTGAAAGTTGGAATGGGTTGAATCGGTTGAAAAATGTAGAAATTAGAGTCGAAAAACGGAATTTTGGAGATTTTTGGTTGAATTTCAAATTTGAAAATTTGGAATTTTGGGTAAGTGGGAAGTTGTGGAATAGGTAGGCAAAAGATGAACAGTTGAAAGTTGGAACGGGTTGAATCGGTTGAAAAATGTAGAAATTAGAGTGGAATAACGGAATTTGAGAGAATTTTGGTTGAATTTCAAATTTTAAAATTTGGAATTTTTGGTAAGTGGGAAGTTGTGGAATAGGTAGGCAAAAGATGAACAGTTGAAAGTTGGAATGGGTTGAATCGGTTGAAAAATGTAGAAGTTAGAGGTGAAAAACGAAATTTTGTGAACTGTCGAATGTGCCATTAAGAATGGATGGGGAAAAATTTGTCGGAATTTTGGGAATTTTGCGGAATCGGAAAATTTTCGGAACGAGAAAAATGGAAGCGCTCATCGCGTGAATATTTGGAATACGTGGAAAGTGGAATGGAGTGAATCGGATGAATTATGTGGAAGATGAAAGTGGACAAAAAAGTGTGGAGAATAAAAGAGAATAATAATAATAACTAGAATTTTGCAATTTCTGGAGAAATTGCGTGTGAAGGCGAAATGTATGAATAACTTTTTCGGGGAATGCTGCCGAACGATGTTGAAACGTGTTGAATTACTTGAGAAATGTAGAATATTTGGAGAATTTGTGGTGAATTTCAAAATCGAAAGTTTGGAATATTTGGTAAGTGGGAAGTTGTGGAATAGGTAGGCAAAAGATGAACAGTTGAAAGTTGGAATGGGTTGAATCGGTTAAAAAATGTAGAAATTAGAGTATAAAAACGAAATTTTGGAGAATTTGGTTGAATTTCAAATTTGGAATTTTTGGTAAGTGGGAAGTTGTGGAATAGGTAGGCAAAAGATGTACAGTTGAAAGTTGGAACGGGTTGAATCAGTTAAAAAATGTAGAAGTTAGAGCAAATGTTGAATCCCCATAGAGAATGAATGGGAAAATAAAAAAAGCAATTGCGCCAAAATCTTTCTAAATTTGGAAAAAAAAACAAAAAACGGCCTCAAGAGGTTCACTTTTGGGGTAAAAATGTCGAAACGGGTTAAATCGGACAAAAAACGAAAAAGTTAGCGCAAATGTAGCTATTTGGGCCACTCAGTGTTGAAATAAGGTCACTTCCGGTTTGATTCGGGTCACTTCCGGTCTAGTTTGGGTCACTTCCGGTTTATTTGGGTCACTTCCGGTTTAAAACAGGTGACTTCCGGTTTAGCTGAGGTCACTTCCGGTTTATTTGGGGTCATTTCCGGTCTAAAAAGGTCACTTCCGGTTCATTCTGGGTCACTTCCGGTTTGATTTGGGGTCACTTCCGGTTTACCAGAGGTCACTTCCGGTCTATTTGGGGTCACTTCTGGTGTACTTGGGGTCACTTCCGGTTTATTTGGGTCACTTCCGGTTTAATTTGGGTCACTTCCGGTTCGTCTGAGGTCACTTCCGGTTTATTAGGGGTCATTTCCGGTCTAAAAAGGTCACTTCCGGTACATTTGGGGTCACTTCCGGTTTGATTTGGGGTCACTTCCGGTTTACCTGAGGTCACTTCCGGTCTATTTGGGGTCACTTTCGGTTTGATTTGGGCCACTTCCGGTTCGTCTGAGGTCACTTCCGGTTTATTAGGGGTCATTTCCGGTCTAAAAAGGTCACTTCCGGTACATTTGGGGTCACTTCCGGTTTGATTTGGGGTCACTTCCGGTTTACCTGAGGTCACTTCCGGTCTATTTGGGGTCACTTTCGGTTTGATTTGGGGCACTTCCGGTTCATTCTGGGTTCATTGGTGGCACTTCAGGGTCATCCAAGATGGCCGCCACACTGGAATTGGGGGTCAAGGGTTGAATTGTGTAAGCATAGTGGAAGTGGGGGTGAATGGGAGTGAATGTGGTAAGCATAAGATGAATAAAGGGAATAAATGTGGAATGGGTTGAATCGGTCGAAAAATGTAGAAATTAGAGTGGAAAAACGAAATTTTGGAGAATTTGGTTGAATTTCAAATGTGAAAGTTCGGAATTTTTGGTAAGTGGGAAGTTGTGGAATAGGTAGGCAAAAGATGAACAGTTGAAAGTTGGAATGGGTTGAATCGGTTGAAAAATGTAGAAATTAGAGTGGAAAAACTGAATTTTGGAGAATTTTGGTTGAATTTCAAATTTGAAAATTTGGAATTTTTGGTAAGTGGGAAGTTGTGGAATAGGTAGGCAAAAGATGAACAGTTGAAAGTTGGAATGGGTTGAATCGGTTGAAAAATGTAGAAATTAGAGTAGAAAAACAGAATTTGAGAGAATTTTGGTTGAATTTCAAATTTGAAAATTTGGAATTTTTGGTAAGTGGGAAGTTGTGGAATAGGTAGGCAAAAGATGAACAGTTGAAAGTTGGAATGGGTTGAATCGGTTGAAAAATGTAGAAGTTAGAGGTGAAAAACGAAATTTTGTGAAATGTGGAATGTGCCATTAAGAATGGATGGGGAAAAATTTGTCGGAATTTTGGGAATTTTGCGGAATCTGAAAATTTTCGGAATGAGAAAAATACAAGCGCTCATGTCGTGAATATTTGGAATACGTGAAAAGTGGAATGGAGTGAATCGGATGAATTTTGTGGAAGAAGAAGCGGGACAAAAAAGTGGCGGGAATAAAATAGAATAATAATAATAATAATAATAATAAAGTAAATGGAGTAGAATAACATATGTGTGAAGGCCTTCGCCTTCACACAACTAGAATTTTGCAATTTCTGGAGAAATTGCGTGTGAAGGCGAAATGTATGAATAACTTTTTCGGGGAATGCTGCCGAACGATGTTGAAACGTGTTGAATGACTTGAGAAATGTAGAATATTTGGAGAATTTGTGGTGAATTTCAAAATTGAAAGTTTGGAATATTTGGTAAGTGGGAAGTTGTGGAATAGGTAGGCAAAAGATGAACAGTTGAAAGTCGGAATGGGTTGAATCGGTTGAAAAATGTAGAAATTAGAGTAGAAAAACGAAATTTTGGAGAATTTGGTTGAATTTCGAATTTGGAATTTTTGGTAAGTGGGAAGTTGTGGAATAGGTAGGCAAAAGATGTACAGTTGAAAGTTGGAACAGGTTGAATCAGTTAAAAACTGTAGAAGTTAGAGCAAATGTTGAATCCCCATAGAGAATGAATGGGAAAATAAAAAAAAGCAAGTGCGCCAAAATCTTTCTAAATTTGGAACAAAACAAAAAAAACGGCCTCAGGAGATTCACTTTTGGGGTAAAAATGTTGAAACGGGTTAAATCAGACAAAAAACGAAAAAGTTAGCGCAAATGTAGCTATTTGGGCCACTCAGTGTTGAAATAAGGTCACTTCCGGTTTGATTCGGGTCACTTCCGGTCTAGTTTGGGTCACTTCCGGTTTATTTGGGTCACTTCCGGTTTAAAACAGGTCACTTCCGGTTTAGCTGAGGTCACTTCCGGTTTATTTGGGGTCACTTCCGGTCTAAAAAGGTCACTTCCGGTTCATTTGTGGTCACTTCCGGTTTGATTTGGGGTCACTTCCGGTTTACCAGAGGTCACTTCCGGTCTATTTGGGGTCACTTCCGGTCTATTTGGGGTCACTTCCGGTTTATTTGGGTCACTTCCGGTTTAATTTGGGTCACTTCCGGTTCGTCTGAGGTCACTTCCGGTTTATTAGGGGTCATTTCCGGTCTAAAAAGGTCACTTCCGGTACATTTGGGGTCACTTCCGGTTTGATTTGGGGTCACTTCCGGTTTACCTGAGGTCACTTCCGGTCTATTTGGGGTCACTTTCGGTTTGATTTGGGGCACTTCCGGTTCATTTTGGGTTCATTGGGGGCACTTGAGGGTCAATCCAAGATGGCCGCCACACTGGAATTGGGGGTCAAGGGTTGAATGTGTAAGCGTAGTGGAAGTGGGGGTGAATGGGAGTGAATGTGGGAAGCATAAGGTGAATGCATTTGGAATGGGTTGAATCGGTCGAAAAATGTAGAAATTAGAGTAGAAAAACGAAATTTTAGAGAATTTTGGTTGAATTTCAAATTTGAGAATTTGGAATTTTTGGTAAGTGGGAAGTTGTGGAATAGGTAGGCAAAAGATGAACAGTTGAAAGTTGGAATGGGTTGAATCGGTTGAAAAATGTAGAAATTAGAGTGGAATAACGGAATTAGAGAGAATTTTGGTTGAATTTCAAATTTGAAAATTTGGAATTTTTAGTAAATGGGAAGTTGTGGAATAGGTAGGCAAAAGATGAACAGTTGAAAGTTGGAATGGGTTGAATCGGTTGAAAAATGTAGAAGTTAGAGGTGAAAAATGAAATTTTGTGAAATGTCGAATGTGCCATTAAGAATGGATGGGGAAAAATTTGTCGGAATTTTGGGAATTTTGCGGAATCGGAAAATTTTCGGAATGAGAAAAATACAAGCGCTCATGTCGTGAATATTTGGAATACGTGAAAAGTGGAATGGAGTGAATCGGATGAATTATGTGAAAGATGAAACGGGACAAAAAAGTGGCGGGAATAAAATAGAATAATAATAATAACTAGAATTTTGCAATTTCTGGAGAAATTGCGTGTGAAGGCGAAATGTATGAATAACTTTTTCGGGGAATGCTGCCGAATGATGTTGAAACGTGTTGAATTACTTGAGAAATGTAGAATATTTGGAGAATTTGTGGTGAATTTCAAAATTGAAAGTTTGGAATATTTGGTAAGTGGGAAGTTGTGGAATAGGTAGGCAAAAGATGAACAGTTGAAAGTTGGAATGGGTTGAATCGGTTGAAAAATGTAGAAATTAGAGTAGAAAAACGAAATTTTGGAGAATTTGGTTGAATTTCGAATTTGGAATTTTTGGTAAGTGGGAAGTTGTGGAATAGGTAGGCAAAAGATGTACAGTTGAAAGTTGGAACGGGTTGAATCAGTTAAAAAATGTAGAAGTTAGAGCAAATGTTGAATCCCCATAGAGAATGAATGGGAAAATAAAAAAGGCAATTGCGCTAAATCTTTCTAAATTTGGAACAAAACAAAAAAAAATGGCCTCAGGAGGTTCACTTTTGGGGTAAAAATGTTGAAACGGGTTAAATCGGACAAAAAACGAAGACGTTAGCGCAAATGTAGCTATTTGGGGCACTTAGTGTTGAAATAAGGTCACTTCCGGCTTGATTCGGGTCATTTCCGGTCTAATTTGGGTCACTTCCGGTTTATTTGGGTCACTTCCGGTTTAAAACAGGTCACTTCCGGTTTAGCTGAGGTCACTTCCGGTTTATTTGGGGTCACTTCCGGTCCAAAAGGGTCACTTCCGGTTCATTTGGGGTCACTTCCGGTTTGATTTGGGGTCACTTCCGGTTTACCAGAGGTCACTTCCGGTCTATTTGGGGTCACTTCCGGTTTATTTGGGTCACTTCCGGTTTAATTTGGGTCACTTCCGGTTCGTCTGAGGTCACTTCCGGTTTATTAGGGGTCATTTCCGGTCTAAAAAGGTCACTTCCGGTACATTTGGGGTCACTTCCGGTTTGATTTGGGGTCACTTCCGGTTTACCTGAGGTCACTTCCGGTCTATTTGGGGTCACTTTCGGTTTGATTTGGGCCACTTCCGGTTCATTCTGGGTTCATTGGTGGCACTTCAGGGTCATCCAAGATGGCCGCCACACTGGAATTGGGGGTCAAGGGTTGAATTGTGTAAGCATAGTGGAAGTGGGGGTGAATGGGAGTGAATGTGGGAAGAATAAGGTGAATTAAGTGAATAAATTTGGAATGGGTTGAATCTGTTGAAAAATGTAGAAATGAGAAGGGAAAAAGGAATTGGGTGTGAATTTCAAAATAAAAGATGTGAAGTTTTTGGTAAGTGGGAAGTTGTGGAATAGGTAGAAAAATGATGAACAGTTGAAAGTTGGAATGGGTTGAATCGGTTGAAAAATGTAGAAATGAGAAGGAGAAACGGAAATATTGGAGAATTGGGTGTGAATTTCAAAATAAAAGATGTGAAGTTTTTGGTAAGTGGGAAGTTGTGGAATAGGTAGAAAAATGATGAACAGTTGAAAGTTGGAATGGGTTGAATCGGTTGAAAAATGTAGAAATGAGAAGGGAAAAGGAATTGGGTGTGAATTTCAAAATAAAAGATGTGAAGCTTTTGGTAAGTGGGAAGTTGTGGAATCAGTAGAAAAATAATGAACAGTTGAAAGTTGGAATGGGTTGAATCGGTTGAAAAATGTAGAAATTAGAGTAGAAAAACGAAATTTTAGAGAATTTTGGTTGAATTTCAAAATAAAAGATGTGAAGTTTTTGGTAAGTGGGACGTTGTGGAATAGGTAGGCAAAAGATGAACAGTTGAAAGTTGGAACGAGTTGAATCGGTTGAAAAATGTAGAAGTTAGAGGTGAAAAACGAAATTTTGTGAAAATTTGTCGGAATTTTTAACGTGAAAACGTGAAATTTTCGAATTTGGGAATTTTGGGAATGTCGAGAATCCTTCCGAATGTGATTAGAATGTGCTGAATGATGTGAATTTCAAATTGGAACGACGTAAATGTGAAATGTCGAATGTGCCATTAAGAATGAATGGGGAAAAATTTGTCGGAATTTTGGGAATTTTGCGGAATCGGAAAATTTTCGGAACGAGCAAAATACAAGCGCTCGTCGCGTGAATATTTGGAATACGTGAAAAGTGGAATGGAGTGAATCGGATGAATTATGTGGAAGATGAAACGTGTCAAAAAAGTGTGGAGAAACGTAGAGAATAATAATAACTAGAATTTTGCAATTTCTGGAGAAATTGCGTGTGAAGGCGAAATGTATGAATAACTTTTTCGGGGAATGCTGCCGAACGATGTTGAAACGTGTTGAATTACTTGAGAAATGTAGAATATTTGGAGAATTTGTGGTGAATTTCAAAATTGAAAGTTTGGAATATTTGGTAAGTGGGAAGTTGTGGAATAGGTAGGCAAAAGATGAACAGTTGAAAGTTGGAATGGGTTGAATCGGTAGAAAAATGTAGAAGTTAGAGTAGAAAAACGAAATTTTGGAGAATTTGGTTGAATTTTAAATTTGGAATTGTTGGTAAGTGGGAAGTTGTGGAAAAGGTAGGCAAAAGATGAACAGTTGAAAGTTGGAACGGGTTGAATCAGTTAAAAAATGTAGAAGTTAGAGCAAATGTTGAATCCCCATAGAGAATGAATGGGAAAATAAAAAAAAGCAATTGCGCCAAAATCTTTCTAAATTTGGAACAAAACCAAAAAAAACGGCCTCAGGAGGTTCACTTTTGGGGTAAAAATGTTGAAACGGGTTAAATCGGACAAAAAACGAAGACGTTAGCGCAAATGTAGCTATTTGGGGCACTTTGTGTTGAAATAAGGTCACTTCTGGCTTGATTCGGGTCATTTCCGGTCTAATTTGGGTCACTTCCGGTTTATTTGGGTCACTTCCGGTTTAAAACAGGTCACTTCCGGTTTAGCTGAGGTCACTTCCGGTTTATTTGGGGTCACTTCCGGTCTAAAAAGGTCACTTCCGGTTCATTTGGGGTCACTTCCGGTTTGATTTGGGGTCACTTCCGGTTTACCAGAGGTCACTTCCGGTCTATAAGGGGTCACTTCCGGTTTGATTTGGGTCACTTCCGGTTTATTTGGGTCACTTCCGGTTTAATTTGGGTCACTTCCGGTTCGTCTGAGGTCACTTCCGGTCTATTTGGGGTCATTTCCGGTCTAAAAGGGTCACTTCCGGTACATTTGGGGTCACTTCCGGTTTGATTTGGGGTCACTTCCGGTTTACCAGAGGTAACTTCCGGTCTATTTGGGGTCACTTTCGGTTTGATTTGGGGCACTTCCGGTTCATTTTGGGTTCATTGGGGGCACTTGAGGGTCAATCCAAGATGGCCGCCACACTGGAATTGGGGGTCAAGGGTTGAATGTGTAAGCGTAGTGGAAGTGGGGGTGAATGGGAGTGAATGTGGGAAGCATAAGGTCAATGCATTTGGAATGGGTTGAATCGGTCGAAAAATGTAGAAATTAGAGTAGAAAAACGAAATTTTAGAGAATTTTGGTTGAATTTCAAATTTGAGAATTTGGAATTTTTGGTAAGTGGGAAGTTGTGGAATAGGTAGGCAAAAGATGAACAGTTGAAAGTTGGAATGGGTTGAATCGGTTGAAAAATGTAGAAATTAGAGTGGAATAAAGGAATTTGAGAGAATTTTGGTTGAATTTCAAATTTGAAAATTTGGAATTTTTGGTAAGTGGGAAGTTGTGGAATAGGTAGGCAAAAGATGAACAGTTGAAAGTTGGAATGGGTTGAATCGGTTGAAAAATGTAGAAGTTAGAGGTGAAACACGAAATTTTGTGAAATGTCGAATGTGCCATTAAGAATGGATGGGGAAAAAATTGTCGGAATTTTGGGAATTTTGCGGAATCGGAAAATTTTCGGAATGAGAAAAATACAAGCGCTCATGTCGTGAATATTTGGAATACGTGAAAAGTGGAATGGAGTGAATCGGATGAATTTTGTGGAAGAAGAAGCGGGACAAAAAAGTGGCGGGAATAAAATAGAATAATAATAATAAAGTAAATGGAGTAGAATAACATATGTGTGAAGGCCTTCGCCTTCACACAATAATAATAATAATAATAAAGTAAATGGAGTAGAATAACATATGTGTGAAGGCCTTCGCCTTCACACAATAACTAGAATTTTGCAATTTCTGGAGAAATTGCGTGTGAAGGCGAAATGTATGAATAACTTTTTCGGGGAATGCTGCCGAACGATGTTGAAACGTGTTGAATTACTTGAGAAATGTAGAATATTTGGAGAATTTGTGGTGAATTTCAAAATTGAAAGTTTGGAATATTTGGTAAGTGGGAAGTTGTGGAATAGGTAGGCAAAAGATGAACAGTTGAAAGTTGGAATGGGTTGAATCGGTTGAAAAATGTAGAAATGAGAAGGGAAAAGGGAATTGGGTGTGAATTTCAAAATAAAAGATGTGAAGTTTTTGAGGAGTGGGAAGTTGTGGAATAGGTAGAAAAATGATGAACAGTTGGAATGGGTTGAATCGGTTGAAAAATGTAGAAATGAGAAGGGAAAAGGGAATTGGGTGTGAATTTCAAAATAAAAGATGTGAAGTTTTTGGTAAGTGGGAAGTTGTGGAATAGGTAGAAAAATGATGAACAGTTGAAAGTTGGAATGGGTTGAATCGGTTGAAAAATGTAGAAATGAGAAGGAGAAAAGGAAATATTGGAGAATTGGGTGTGAATTTCAAAATAAAAGATGTGAAGTTTTTGGTAAGTGGGAAGTTGTGGAATAGGTAGAAAAATGATGAACAGTTGAAAGTTGGAATGGGTTGAATCGGTTGAAAAATGTAGAAATGAGAAGGGAAAAAGGAATTGGGTGTGAATTTCAAAATAAAAGATGTGAAGTATTTGGGAAGTTGTGGAATAGGTAGAAAAATGATGAACAGTTGAAAGTTGGAATGGGTTGAATCGTTTGAAAAATGTAGAAATTAGAGTACAAAAACGGAATTTGAGAGAATTTTGTTTGAATTTCAAAATAAAAGATGTGAAGTTTTTGGTAAGTGGGAAGTTGTGGAATAGGTAGAAAAATGATGAACAGTTGAAAGTTGGAATGGGTTGAATCGGTTGAAAAATGTAGAAATGAGAAGGGAAAAGGAAATTGGGTGTGAATTTCAAAATAAAAGCTGTGAAGTTTTTGGTAAGTGGGAAGTTGTGGAATAGGTAGAAAAATGATGAACAGTTGAAAGTTGGAATGGGTTGAATCGGTTGAAAAATGTAGAAATGAGAAGGGAAAAAGGAATTGGGTGTGAATTTCAAAATAAAAGATGTGAAGTTTTTGGTAAGTGGGAAGTTGTGGAATAGGTAGAAAAATGATGAACAGTTGAAAGTTGGAATGGGTTGAATCGGTTGAAAAATGTAGAAATGAGAAGGGAAAAAGGAATTGGGTGTGAATTTCAAAATAAAAGATGTGAAGTTTTTGGTAAGTGGGAAGTTGTGGAATAGGTAGAAAAATGATGAACAGTTGAAAGTTGGAATGGGTTGAATCGGTTGAAAAATGTAGAAATGAGAAGGGAAAAGGGAAATGGGTGTGAATTTCAGAATAAAAGATGTGAAGTTTTTGTGACGTGGGAAGTTGTGGAATAGGTAGAAAAATGATGAACAGTTGAAAGTTGGAATGGGTTGAATCGGTTGAAAAATGTAGAAATGAGAAGGGAAAAAGAAAATATTGGAGAATACTGTGTGAATTTCAAAATAAAAGATGTGAAGTTTTTGGTAAGTGGGAAGTTGTGAAACAGGTAGAAAAATGATGAACAGTTGAAAGTTGGAATGGGTTGAATCGGTTGAAAAATGTAGAAATGAGAAGGGAAAAGGAATTGGGTGTGAATTTCAAAATAAAAGATGTGAAGCTTTTGGTAAGTGGGAAGTTGTGGAATCGGTAGAAAAATAATGAACAGTTGAAAGTTGGAATGGGTTGAATCGGTTGGAAAATGTAGAAATTAGAGTAGAAAACGAAATTTTAGAGAATTTTGGTTGAATTTCAAAATAAAAGATGTGAAGTTTTTGGTAAGTGGGACGTTGTGGAATAGGTAGGCAAAAGATGAACAGTTGAAAGTTGGAACGAGTTGAATCGGTTGAAAAATGTAGAAGTTAGAGGTGAAAAACGAAATTCTGTGAAAATTTGTCGGAATTTTTAACGTGAAAACGTGAAATTTTCGAATTTGGGAATTTTGGGAATGTCGAGAATCCTTCCGAGTGTGATTAGAATGTGCTGAATGATGTGAATTTCAAATTGGAACGACGTAAATGTGAAATGTCGAATGTGCCATTAAGAATGAATGGGGAAAAATTTGTCGGAATTTGGGGAATTTTGCGGAAACGGAAAATTTTCGGAACGAGAAAAATGGAAGCGCTCTTCGCGTGAATATTTGGAATACGTGAAAAGTGGAATGGAGTGAATCGGATGAATTATGTGGAAGATGAAACTGGACAAAAAAGTGAGGAGAATAAAAGAGAATAATAATAACTAGAATTTTGCAATTTCTGGAGAAATTGCGTGTGAAGGCGAAATGTATGAATAACTTTTTCGGGGAATGCTGCCGAACGATGTTGAAACGTGTTGAATTACTTGAGAAATGTAGAATATTTGGAGAATTTGTGGTGAATTTCAAAACTGAAAGTTGGGAATATTTGGTAAGTGGGAAGTTGTGGAATAGGTAGGCAAAAGATGAACAGCTGAAAGTTGGAATGGGTTGAATCGGTTGAAAAATGTAGAAATTAGAGTAGAAAAACGAAATTTTGGAGAATTCGGTTGAATTTCAAATTTGGAATTTTTGGTAAGTGGGAAGTTGTGGAATAGGTAGGCAAAAGATGTACAGTTGAAAGTTGGAACGGGTTGAATCAGTTAAAAAATGTAAAAGTTAGAGCAAATGTTGAATCCCCATAGAGAATGAATGGGAAAATAAAAAAAAGCAATTGCGCCAAATCTTTCTAAATTTGGAACAAAACAAAAAAAAACGGCCTCAGGAGGTTCACTTTTGGGGTAAAAATGTTGAAACGGGTTAAATCGGACAATAAACGAAGACGTTAGCGCAAATGTAGCTATTTGGGGCACTTAGTGTTGAAATAAGGTCACTTCCGGCTTGATTCGGGTCATTTCCGGTCTAATTTGGGTCACTTCCGGTTTATTTGGGTCACTTCCGGTTTAAAACAGGCCACTTCCGGTTTAGCTGAGGTCACTTCCGGTTTATTTGGGGTCATTTCCGGTCTAAAAAGGTCACTTCCGGTTCATTTTGGGTCACTTCCGGTTTGATTTGGGGTCACTTCCGGTTTACCAGAGGTCACTTCCGGTCTATTTGGGGTCACTTCCGGTCTATTTGGGGTCATTTCCGGTCTATTTGGGCCACTTCCGGTTTAATTTGGGTCACTTCCGGTTCGTCTGAGGTCACTTCCGGTTTATTAGGGGTCATTTCCGGTCTAAAAAGGTCACTTCCGGTACATTTGGGGTCACTTCCGGTTTGATTTGGGGTCACTTCCGGTTTACCTGAGGTCACTTCCGGTCTATTTGGGGTCACTTTCGGTTTGATTTGGGGCACTTCCGGTTCATTCTGGGTTCATTGGTGGCACTTCAGGGTCATCCAAGATGGCCGCCACACTGGAATTGGGGGTCAAGGGTTGAATTGTGTAAGCATAGTGGAAGTGGGGGTGAATGGGAGTGAATGTGGTAAGCATAAGATGAATAAAGGGAATAAATGTGGAATGGGTTGAATCGGTCGAAAAATGTAGAAATTAGAGTGGAAAAACGAAATTTTGGAGAATTTTGGTTGAATTTCAAAATAAAAGATGTGAAGTTTTGGGTAAGTGTGAAGTTGTGGAATAGGTAGAAAAATGATGAACAGTTGAAAGTTGGAATGGGTTGAATCGGTTGAAAAATGTAGAAATGAGAAGGGAAAAGGAAATTGGGTGTGAATTTCAAAATAAAAGATGTGAAGTTTTTGGTAAGTGGGAAGTTGTGGAATAGGTAGAAAAATGATGAACAGTTGAAAGTTGGAATGGGTTGAATCGGTTGGAAAATGTAGAAATGAGAAGGGAAAAGGAATTGGGTGTGAATTTCAAAATAAAAGATGTGAAGCTTTTGGTAAGTGGGAAGTTGTGGAATCGGTAGAAAAATAATGAACAGTTGAAAGTTGGAATGGGTTGAATCGGTTGAAAAATGTAGAAATTAGAGTAGAAAAACGAAATTTTAGAGAATTTTGGTTGAATTTCAAAATAAAAGATGTGAAGTTTTTGGTAAGTGGGACGTTGTGGAATAGGTAGGCAAAAGATGAACAGTTGAAAGTTGGAACGAGTTGAATCGGTTGAAAAATGTAGAAGTTAGAGGTGAAAAACGAAATTTTGTGAAAATTTGTCGGAATTTTTAACGTGAAAACGTGAAATTTTCGAATTTGGGAATTTTGGGAATGTCGAGAATCCTTCCGAATGTGATTAGAATGTGCTGAATGATGTGAATTTCAAATTGGAACGACGTAAATGTGAAATGTCGAATGTGCCATTAAGAATGAATGGGGAAAAATTTGTCGGAATTTTGGGAATTTTGCGGAATCGGTAAATTTTCGGAACGAGAAAAATGGAAGCGCTCGTCGCGTGAATATTTGGAATACGTGAAAAGTGGAATGGAGTGAATCGGATGAATTATGTGGAAGATGAAACGTGTCAAAAAAGTGAGGAGAATAAAATATAAAAATAATAATAACTAGAATTTGCAATTCCTGAAGGAATTGCGTGTGAAGGTGAAGAAGTTGAATAAATATTTAAGGAATGTTGCAGAATGATGTTGAAACGAGTTGAATCGGTTGAAAAATGTAGAAATGAGAAGGGAAAAAGGAACTGGGTGTGAATTTCAAAATAAAAGATGTGAAATTTTTGGTAAGTTGTGGAATAGGAAAAAAAATGAGGAACAGTTGAAAGTTGGAATGGGTTGAATCGGTTGAAAAATGTAGAAATGAGAAGGGAAAAAGGAAATGGGTGTGAATTTCAAAATAAAAGACGTGAAGTTTTTGGTAAGTGGGAAGTTGTGGAATAGGTAGAAAAATGATGAACAGTTGAAAGTTGGAATGGGTTGAATCGGTTGAAAAATGTAGAAATGAGAAGGGAAAAATGAAATATTGGCGAATTGGGTGTGGATTTCAAAATAAAAGATGTGAAGTTTTTGGTAAGTGGGAAGTTGTGGAATAGGTAGAAATATGATGAACAATTGTTGTTAGAAAAGTAAACATGTAACATTTATTCAATCACACATTCAATTAATTTCAACCATTCAATAAATTTCAACAATTCATTCAATTATGCATCATTCATTCATTCATTCATTCATTCATTCATTCATTCATTCATTCATTCATACATACATACATACATACATACATACATACATACATACATACATACATACATACATACATACATACATACATACATACATACATACATACATACATACATACATACATTCATACATTCATTCATGCATGCATTCATTCACACATTCGATCTTAGTCACGTCACCCTGCACACGAGTGACAATAATGGGCATCCCATCTTGTGGGATATGGGGGGGCTGGCTGAAAGTTTTTAGCCAGATATCCAGCTTGATGCTTGTGACTTCTCCCAAATCCGAGACAACCTCCACCACCTCTTCCCCATAGAGGATACCAACGACCGTGACGATGAGGCTGGAGTTGCAGGCCTGTTGAATAAAATAAAAAGCAAATTAGTTTTTATGAATGGAAAACAACGTTTACCAAAGGCTAATCATGCCTCCAAAAAAAGCAAGTGGGAGCAGTAAAGCCATCCTAAAACACAAAGACAATGCGACAGTGAGCGCCTGGCGCGCTGCGGGCGGTTGCGCGATCGGACCAAATTAAGCTCCCTGCGCACTGAGGTACACTTCAATTTTGGAAAGTACATCAGGACGTTACAAATCATTTCTAAATTTCAGCGACGACTCTGTCACAATAATGCAACCAGCGCGGAGCAGTTGCGCGGTCGGCAGCGGGCTACGGTTACGCGCTGGGCGGAAGGCTGCAATTGCAACTGCAAAAATGAGCAAAAAAAATAATAAGCAAGCACCTTTTCAATTCCACTGCTATGAAGCCATTTACTAACCGTTATATCTGTGTATATAGTGGAGTGGAGCATTACTCCAGAATCGGTCACCCGGGCACTCAGGTGGGTGAAGAGGAAGGAACCCCCTACTTTCAACTCCATGAGATTCGCCTCCCGCCAAAGGCCAATTTTGACAGTGGCATCATCCTGCGGTAGTTTAAAAAAAGTATGTGTGCAAAGTGCTACAACAGGGGAAGTACAAATGGCTACTTACCTTTTTAAGTGTCAAATGCCGAAAAGGCGCAAGGTGGTTCCCCCTTTGGCGCACCATGCGGATTGGACGCATCTAAAGTGAACCAAATTGATATCACAATTAGAATAATTATGTTTGACAATGAGCGTGTCATGTGTCAGTGTACACAACCTTAACGATGACAAAAAAAAAAAAAATTGGTACCTTAGTACTAAACAGAGGATTTCAATGATATTGTGTGTGTGTGCGTGCGTGTGGGTCGGTGGGTGGGTGGGTCGGTTGGTTGGCTTTGCATACGCATGCATGTACATTATTGCACATGCATCATGTCTTCACAGGTGTACACAAATACATGTGTGTATATGTGCATTTGTGGGTGCAGGTGACTTACATCTGTAATTATGCCATCCAGTGACACCATCTCTTCAGGTAGTTTTTTCACTACTTCTTGAGGAGATGATGCCACTGAGTTGGGGTAGACCAGGGCCCTGGCCTCTTCCTCCAACTGTGGGCTGGTCTGCACTTCCGCCCCGATGAAGATCTTGGAGCCGGGTTTAGTGAGGAGCAAAACGCCCCGTTCGTCAACACCAAAGTTTAAAAATATGTAACTGTTGCCCTCTGTGACAAGGGCTGCCAAGTGTTCAAACAGAACGACTTGATAGGCTTTCTTGCCGTCACAGAGGGCAACAGTTACATTATTATGCTGTCCTTGCATGGACAAGGTGCCATCCGCACCACAAATCCAGCTCCGCGCTCGAACAGCACTCCTTATGGCAACGGCTTTAGCAGCAATCATTTTTGTCGCCATTCTGAAAGAGAAAAAAAAGATATAAATTGACTTGTTTAGTTAGTAGATGGCAAATGGCAAATTATTCATTTAATAATAAATATTATAATACATCTGACTGACTTTGAGATTATTTTATTAGCGACACAAGATATCATTACCATATTCAAATTGGATAAAAATGAATGGATACCACGTATAATAAAAACAACAACAATTATTTAAATGTTATACTGAAAAAAGAAAGAGTTTGCCAGCAATGATTTTAACATCCACCAGATGTCACTGCAGAGTGCCAAAGTCAATAGTTCATTGGTGTGGAGCATATCAAGACTGCTACAAATTAACACTGGGCAATGAATACTACTGATCTTACTCGGTCAGTGCATATCAGTGGTTACAGTTACAATGTCATCTGCTATATAAATTTGGAAGCACATTTCATAATGGCGCCTGTGCGTTTTTTGGGGGGGCTAACCTAAAACAAAGATTTTAATAAAAGAACACCGTAAACCATTTTTATCCATTTGCGTGTGGCGACTACGAGGTGTCGTCTGAAATAAATGAATTACCCGTCGTGTATCTTTCCAGAAATGTCGTTACTCCGTAACGCAAAGTGCAAGCATCATGCGTCCATCTTGTTAGATGGCAAATGCACACGGCGGACGATAGTGTATAATACTTAAACGCAAGAGCAATAAAATGGGGAATCCTCCGTCATAAATAGGAACGCAAAACAAACATGTATTTTCGACTGACTAGTTAATTAATAATTACAAGTTCATTTGCTATATGCGCATTTCGTAATGGCGGCCTTTTTTTTTTTTTTTTTTTTTTTTTTTGCTCGACGCAAACCAAAGATGTGGTCACTGAAAATACAATACTTGTGCCGCGAATAATGTTCACGTTCATCAACCGATGGAATTAATCCATACTAAATTCACCGAGAAACAACTCCGCAAAAGTCCGTCGTGAGAACAGGAGACTATTTTTTTCTATATGTACAGTTAATGAGTAATAACATGTAATAGCACAGTAATAGAACTGTGACGATCGTAATTAGAAGTGGGGAAGTGCTACTTTCCCCACTAACGCAACAATCCTGGTTAAAATGTAAGTATATACTTAGGGTTTTTAATAACGTTGTGACAAAATCTCATGTTGCCACTTACCTATCTCGTCTTCAAGTGGATAATGAGACGGTGTAAAGTCATTATCCCTCCCCACTTTTCGTCGGCGCGAAAGGTCGGCGCGAAAGGTCTGAGCGAAGTCTGAAAAGAGAGGGTAACTTTTAGTCGTAGCGTCAAAACTTTAGTACATACAGAAAAAAAACACTGAGACCGGAACACATCGCTCTAAATTCGTGTGAAATATGATTACACAATTGAGTGAACATGTGCATGTTTATATTTACGTGAACTCAACGCTTTTCGAGCCCCCCCCTACCCCCCCTTAAAAGGTGAAAAATGGTAGTGTCCACTTTAAGTAAAGACAGAAAAAGTAAAATCACGCGATACGTGACGATACGATTGAGTGGCGATATTTCAGTATATTTAAAATATGATCATGATAGTAATAAAATAGCCTTACAGTAATGGTAATAACTATAATCGCCACGGTTTATGAGGTTTCCGATTTGTTTGCAAAGTATTTCAATGCAACGTGATCAGTACAATCGCGAAGATAAAATAATGGACACTATATCAACTTATAGAATGTACATACAAGACAACATACATACAAGACAACATAACAATAAACTATGATCACAAGACAATATATGAATAAACTTTCAATAATTGTCTCATTTCCCCAAAAACAACCCACTTCCCCCCTGATGCATGCATTGGCTGATGAATAATGATAACATGACATTAAAATATTTAGTGAGTAGTGTGAAAGTAATGAATGAACATGCAGAGTTAAAATAAAAAAGAAGTATTTAATTACAGTTTCATATCATCACAGAAAAGACCTATTTTCTATTAAAGAAAGAATTAAATAAATGTAAATTATGAATAATGTCATTCAAAACAGGTTATTTTATACGACAAATCACAACATAAGTTGTCAACATACACTTTTCACTTTTCCTTCTAAACAAGAAGGAAAAAAAACAGTTGCATGGTGCTTTTTGGAACCAAAATACAGCATGATATTAGTTGTTTTGGGCAGAATGGAATATATAATGCGTGAAATCTTATAAATAATAAAAAAAAGTGATAAAATGTTTAACTGACTCAATAAATACTGAACATACAAAATGACAAGCAAGAACGTATACATTGGACTGGACTTGTATGTGATGAAATGAACATGCACATATTGGAAACACAAAACGTAATAAACAAAATTGAAGGCAAAGAAATATAGAAAGGCCAATAAATCAATCAATCAATCAATCCATAAATAAATAAATAAATAAATAAATGAATGAATGAATGAATGAATGAATGAATGAGAACAGAAAACAGACTATACTATGAGGCCTCGCAGAGGGACAGCTTCCGACAGTTAAAGGCTAAAGTGTTCTCTGTCTGCATGACTGGATGCATGTAGAACCACAGGCAAGACCCAGGAACATACTAGAGGAACATGAAAGAGGTGTTGAGGAGAAGGGGTAAAATTAAAGAGTGCTTCCTGACAATTTTCCTTGTTGGCTACTCACAGATGAAGCAGGAGAAGTCATGTGTGTTTGGGAGTTTGTGTTCCATGATGCAGGCCTCCCTTGTACAAGTCTTCTTGAAATGCGTGGCTCTCGCTGTGCTACAACATAATATGTTAATCAATTCATGTTGAGGAGAAGCGGTAAAATTAAAAAGTGGTTCCTGACAAATTTCCTCTTTGCCTACTCACAGAAGAATCAGGAGAAGTCATGTGTGTTTGGGAGTTTGTGTTCCATGATGCAGGCCTCCCTTGTACAAGTCTTCTTGAAATGCGTGGCTCTCGCTGTGCTGCAACATAATATGTTAATCAATTCATGTTGAGGAGAAGCGGTAAAATTAAAGAGCGCTTCCTGACAAATTACCGTCTTGGCTACTCACAGAAGAAGCAGGAGAAGTCATGTGTGTTTGGGAGTTTGTGTTCCATGATGCAGGCCTCCCTTGTACAGGTGTTCTTGAAACTGTTGCCCTCTGTGACGACAAGAAAGCCTGTAAAGTAGTTCTGTTTGGTCTGTTAGGTGGGTTCTCATCAAAAAAACATTGAGTTTCTACACTTACATTACAATAAAGTAATATGTCATGGCTACCTCTGGCCTCGATTCTGGGATGAGCTTCTTCTTATGGTGGCTACAAGGCAGTTAGTTACAGGCTTGGCTAGATGTGGTTGAGCCACAGCTGAACACATTTCTGTCCCTTCTCGTTAAACTCTGCTAAATTCGATGCTGTGCAGGGATGTTCCAGCAGGGGCACATGAGGAGGTGTTGCATGGTCTGTGGTTCAGTGCCACAGTCACACTCGCTGTTCCGATCCTCCAGATGTCCCCATTTGGCGAGAGTGACTTTTGCACGTCCAACACCAGATCTTAGTCTATTTAGGCATTTCCACGTTGCATACATAGTTGGTGTCTGCTCCTGGGGTCATTGCCTCGCTTGCTTTAAGCTCCATTGTAGTTTCTGGTGGAAGATTGTCAAGTCTTTCTTCCCGCCGAGTGACTCTTTCACTGCCTGTGTTCGGCGTTCTGAGGGGTGGGACACTTTTCGGAAAACTTTTCCTGGACTTAAGGCGGCATTTGGCTGGTACATGGCCAAAGAGAGGATGTCTTTGGTCAGTGGACTGTGGATGAGCTGCTTTCGCCACATAAAATGAACTGTTAAAATACAGAAGAGTGAAATAGCAGCATTTAGTGTCTTTTGAAAGAAAGATAAAACATGTCTAATGATGAGAAACTTACCTCGTCTGTTTTCTGTTGTCGCCTCACGATTATGACGTAGAAAAAATATAATACATAAAAAAATGAAGTAATTAATGTGAAAAACAATTAAAAAAAAAAGTTTAAAAGGCCTTTCTATAACTAAAATCAGAAATAAAAACATGTAAAACGTTAAAAAGTCTCCCCTTAACTCGTCTAAGATAGTTAAAAAAATGTAAAAGTTTCAAAAGTTAAAAATTTGGAAAGTGAAACATTTTAAGTTAAAAGTTTAAAAAGTTAAAAATGTTACAAGAGTTAAAAATTTAGAAAGTGAGCATTTTAAGTTAAAAGTTTAAAAAGTTAAAAATGTTACAAGAGTTAAAAATTTAGAAAGTGAGCATTTTAAGTTAAAAGTTTAAAAAGTTAAAAATGTTACAAGTTAAAAAGTTAAATCAACTTGAGTTAAGGGAAGACTTTTTGAAAGCTAATTAAAAAGTCTAAAAAGTTTAAAATTTTAAAAAGTTACATCAAGTTAAGGGAAGGCTTGTAGAAAATTTCAAAAGCCTTGGCCTTCCCTTAACTGAACTTGAGTCCACAACAACCCCCATTCCATCTCAACATACAGGCCCATCCTCAACTTACCACCACAGACATGAGTTCAGCTACATCAACTGTCCTTGTCTTTACATGTATGACCACCTTTACTCATGATACTTTTTAATGACAGTTTCATGTAAGGCTTTACTCACGGTTTGTTTCCATTTATCACTCTTCTATGATTTGCCTGGGACCATTTAAAAATGATAAAAGTGAATCCAAGTTAAAAAGGCCACTCCTCTCCGTCTCCCCTTCACTCACTCGGAAGCATGTTTCTCGCGTCAAGCAAACCTTTGCCATCGATAAGTATTTTCCAATTCGATGTTTTCTCCATTTGTAATGCCAGCCAGGCAACAGGTTTATTGCTAGCATCATGCACAAACCTCAGTGTCCAAAATAGGGGTGGATTTCATTGCCACCAATTTATATTATCAGTATAAAGCTGCTTTTCCAGCTATCGCTATCCACATGGGTTGGTAGTTATTTTCTATGTGGAAATTGTGAGGCTAATGGCAACATTACGTTTACCATTCTGAGCCCCAGATCCCATTTCATCTCTAGTCAACAAATCACCCACCACATCCCACCACTAATATTATACACTTACGCCATTCGACGTCTGTCCTCGTTGTTTTTCCAACTACTGAAAAACATGATATAGATTTGACTTACCTTTCACTGGTCAAAACACAGAAAACAGGATTGTGATAGCTGTTGTATGTTCGCACGGAACCTGAATAAAGAGCACAGAGGTCGAGAGAAAGAAAAAGAGGTCAAGTAATGAGCACTTCCACTCTGGATCCCATCTCTCCTCAAGTCAACAAATCACCCACCGCATCCCACCACTATTATTATACACTTACGACACCGTTGACGTTTCGATTTCCATCCTTGTTGTTTTAGAAAATGCTGATTTAGCTGTGACTTACCTTTCACTGGTCAAAACACAGAAAACAGGATTGTGATAGCTGTAGTACGTTTGCAGGACACCTGAATGAAGGGCACACTGAGGTCGAGAGACAAAAATGAGGTCAAGCAATGTGTTTTTGTCAGTGGTAGCAGTGGCTATGAGTTGCGTGTAGCCTTTCGAGCGGAACAAATCAAGAATGGGCTTGAATGAGGCAGATAGCATATCTTCATTAAAATCTCCACATACCAAGATCTGATGATGCTCCATTACTTCAAGGTACCGCAAGAGATTTCCCAAGCTTGGCAGAAAAGTGCGCAGACTGTTGCCTGGAGGCCTGTAAACGGCAGCAATCAACACATTGAGGGGATCTTCAAGTTTCACCACAACAAATTCAATGTCGGTCACACCCTGAACATATTTCTTTTCCTGGGCCGCGATGTGACTTTTGACACAAATACCTACGCCGCCACCACGTTTTGTCGCCAAGTCAGGACAGTTTGTGTAAGAATCACTTCGGTTCCTGCAAAACATCGTGTAGCCTTCCAAGCAAGCACGTCCATCGGCCACTGATCCTTGGAGGTGTGTCTCTGTGAAGCACAAAACATCAGCGAAAAGCAGTTCGTGATGAGACACGATATCTTGCACGTGACAAGACAGCCCTTCGGTGTTATGATGGACGACAACCAGGTGATTTGCCCGATCTACCGACGGCATCACGTGAAGGAGGGGCATGACGCTCTCCAAAGAATCCTCTGCCATCTCAGCAAGAGCAGCAGTGATTTGTGGATTTGCATGAAGCCTTCTCTCATCCATATGCAGAATATGCAGACCACTGAGCGAAGTCACTCTACTCAGAGCTACGTACCCCATGCCGTGTTCGAAAACACCTTTCAGCGAAACTGCAGCCTGTGACGTTGTCATGCCTTGTACCTTGTGGATCGTGCAGGCAAAAGCAAGCTTGATGGGAAACTGTCGGCGCGTCACTCCAGCCTTGTTCAGCTTCTCCTCCAGTCTGTCAATGTACACGGGGTTAGCAGCACGCGCTGTGTTACTCACATGATCGAGTTCCAACCCAAGTTTCTGGACACGGGCTTCATTTGGATAGTTCACCAATTTGACAACTTTTGCAAACATCCCGTTGCACAGACCTGATTGAACATCAACGTTCCGTGTGATCATAACACGAGCACCCAGGGCAACTTTGATGGAGTCCGGGAGCTCATTCTTAGCGCCTTGCACAGGGGAAGCTTGCCTTGCCATTCTGCCAGTTCCTTTGTCTTTCTTGTAGTCATCCGCGTCAATCTGCACAATGTCCTTATGAAGCAGTTCCAGCATCGCAGAGTTATGGCCATCCACCTGTTTATTGGTGGCAAAAACATGCAGAATATGCTTTGGACACATTTCTGGGGAAGTGTACCTCGTGGCAAGGAGAGCTCTGTCCATTTCCGACAGTTCATCTGACTTTTCTTTGACGCGGAGTCGGTTCAGCAGTTCGGCAAAGGCGACATCGTCTTTCTGCCTCATGATGGCGGTGAGCGTGATCTTTTTGAAGTCGTCACGCCAGTGGTCCAGCCGCGTAGGATCGTACACGCACAGAGGTTTGGACTGTCTCACGGGAGGGAGCTGAAAGAAATCTCCAACAGCAAGAACAGACATGCCACCGAAAGGTAAATTAATTCCTTTGATTTGTTTCAACCTGGCATTCACGTAGGCGAAGAGGTCTTTCGACACCATGGAAATCTCATCGATGATGAGTATTTCGGCGATGGACAGCTCGGCTCGGACTTCGTCCAGTTTATTGCCCAGCCCGTGGTACGGGGGTTTGAGACTTCTCGGCAGTTTGAGTAGACAATGCAACGTTGCCCCGGAAATGTTGAACGCCGCCGTGCCAGTGAAAGCTGCGAGAACAACCGTTTGCTTGGAAATGTCGGCCTCCTCAGCCAGTCGTGGTAGTCTCTGCAGTATTTTGGTAGCGTCAGCGTGGATACACTTGATGAGATGAGATTTGCCGGTCCCGGCGCCACCGTTGATGTGGTAGAAGAACTGCTCAATGGGCTTTGAGCTACACACACGTTTTATGCACCAATCTCTGACCTTGTAGAAGACGGACGCTTGCTTTTGGTTCAGGTTACGGTACATGTCGCGTAACACCGCGGGATCGATGGCAGCAGGCTCTGTCACGATGGACATTTGCGTTGTTTTGGACCTGACGTTATAGTCCGGGACATTTTCCTCCACGTTGTCGTTCGGTTCATCTCTCGCGTTCATTTCCTCAACGCATTCGAGTCTTTGCAACTCACTCTCGGGAGCCAGGTGGCACCATTCGTTTATGACGAGCCCACTCTCCTCCACCTCTTGGATGGCGTTGTCAATGTCTCGACTGTATTTCTCATACCTTTCTCTGTTCCTTCTGACAATTTGGCACACGCGCTCCACAGAGTCGTTATACGGTAACTGCACACAGGCGTTATCATGAAACAACTGATAGGAAGGACAGCGTTCAGATTTTAATTGGCAATCAGCACGATGAGGCAGGTACAGCTTGAGCAAGCAGCAGTAATATTCCTCCGGATTCTTTTGTTCAGAGTATTTGCAGTATTTGATGACCGCATGTTTTTCTGTTCTTTTCTGGACAAAGCCCATGTCGTTCAGCAGAGGCAAAACATTCTTACCTTTGGCTTGTTTGCCATAAACAATTCTGCACATTGATGCAAAATCAGCCAAGCACATGACTTCGAATTCCTCTGTTTGAGGTCTGGATTTGTATTTTTCCGGCAGGCCAGTCATCCACACTTCATGAGATTCCTGCGTTTTGCCCTCAAGGAGCGAGAGAGGATAACTCATTTTCAGCGCATTGTCACTCGTTTGTACAAATACCACCATGCGGGAGGACTGTTTCATATGCAAGCCGCACGCACGTGCGACGCATTCCTGAGCACTCACTTCTCTTTTCTTGGAGTACGCTTGCATAATTTGCTTCATTTCATCGCTCTCGTTGACATTTGCGCAGCGGGAGTTTTCAATGACCGATTTCAGGTATTGGCTCAGACCGTGTTCAGCCTTGCTGATGTAGCTGCAGATGTATGCGATGCAAGAGTAGGCATTCAGGATGTATTGGATGTCCAGGTTTCCATCCCAGGCAAGAAGCAAATGGCGGTTGTAGTTGTTGACCCAGCAGTCTTTGGGTTCTCGCTTAAGCACGACAGAACTGGACGAGGCCGTCATGCGCAAACAGTTCATGTACTCATCACCGGTGAGCTTACATTTAGCCAGTAGCTGCGGCAAAGTCAGGGATGACGTTTCAGGCTCATTCAGCAGACTTAGCACGGGAACAAGCTTGGCATTTGACGCCAACCGATCGTCATTGCGTTGATCTCGATTGTCGTCGTCGACGGGCGCAGGTCTGACAATCATTGTTTCATGGCACGGTTGTTTGGGGAATCCAAAGCGGCAATTTGCACCTTGGTGTTTGACGCACGATTTGGAGTGACTTTTGCTGTGCATCTGAACCTCTGTGACCTTTTTGTATAATTCCGGTTCCTTCTGCGGGTCCGGCAGCTCAGCCGAGATGTAGCGAGACACAAAATGACAGATGGCTTCATCCGTGGCTTCCTCAAATACAGGGGCACCTCGAACCCAAATGAGGCAATGAATGTGAGGACTTCCTCTGTGTTGAAACTCCAGTCGGTAAAAGTAGTCGACGACCTCACCAATCGGTTGCGCCGGAGAGAGGATCAAATCTCTGAACAGAGCTTCCACACGCTTGTCAAACATGCGCATCGTCGTCACAGGATTGCTGCGTAGGATCTCACACTTGGTAGCCCAGTCAAGTTGGGCGAAATTCACTACTTCACCTTGTTGCGCTTTGATGGCGGTGATGACCTCTTCCCAACGCATTTCGGCAGCAGAAAATGTGCAAAAGAACGTGGGTGTGCCCAGTTGCCGGATCATAGCAAAAAGATCTTTGGTGGTTCTCTCCCAATAGGCCGGCGTACCTCTCAGCGGTGTCATGAATCGGACAGCATCTTTGCTGCGCACCAGTTTCTCAACTTCACGTTTGTCCTGAAGCATGGCATTGTTTATCCTTCGACCATCCCTGGTAAAAGGCTTACCTTTGCGCAGCTGTATTGTCATGCTCGACGTCGCCTGGTAAATTTCAGTCACAAACTGGGCAAAGAACAAGTAGTTGGTATCTCGAGCAAAGCGTTCATCCACACAACACAGACGCGTTTTGAAATATTTGCTTGGTGTGAGTTTAATTGCTCTCTCTTCATCGAGGGTGTTTTGACCAGTGGGAAACTGCACTGGAAAAGCCATGGCCTCAAGCTTGGGAGTCTTGAAAAAGCTTACTGGGTTGTTTCTTTCTGCAGGAGCAACACAATAAATGCCCTCTGTAAAACTCATAATTTCCTCCGACACATCATTGGGTTGGAGACATGATTCAAGTATCACTCCACCATTTGGTTGATCACCGTCTTCCGAATTTTCTTGTTGCTGTTTGTTACCGCTGTTGTCATGTTGTGAGTCACTGTTCATCCCACACAGAGCATCACTCTCAAATCGGTATATCTCCTCCAGAGCTTCCTCATTGTACTCACTGTCGCTCATTTGCGCTTCATCGGAGCTGCTCTCATCGTCAGTGAGGGTTGGGTCGCAAAGGTCCGCATCGTCGCGAATAGTTATGTCTCTGTACTGTGGATGGACTTGTTGCAGTTTCATCAGAGCGCTCATTAGCTTGGACCAAGTGACGGTTTGAAAAAACTGATGGCCTTTGTAGCAAAGCCGTCTCTTCAGTTTCACTCTCAACATCTGTGACTTACTTCTTAGTCTGGGCAAGACATTGACCGTCTCTTGTACTTCCGATGGCACGCACACCACATTTCCACGAATGGCTCGTTGTTGACCTTTGGGAAGAGGTACAATTTTGGCAAATGATATGCATTTGGAAATGAGGTGTCTCTCCAGTATGTTCAATCCACACAGTTCCTTTGGAATATCAGAGAGTGTGAGATTGTTCGCAACAGCAAGTGCAGGCATTTTACCATCTTTGAGGTGACTAAAGCAAGTGTGACATATCCACTCCAGTTTTCTTTCAGCTGGTACGCTGCACGAGGCCTGACATTCATCATCACAGATATGGACAAATTGTCCCGTGAGACAACTTGCAACAACATGTCTGTTTTTCTTATAAAATCTACGTTGACAAGCGCGTACTTGGTTCGGAAACAATGCTCTGTGGCAAACAGTGCAGACAAATGTGGGGCCATTCTTAATTTGGGCTTTGAATACATCAACAGCTTTCATAAGCACACAGTCATTTCGCTCCCTACACAGTCGGTTTATGACTTTGTATTTTTTCAAAAGCGTACTTACTCTGCGCATTGTTTTGGTCCTCAGTGAATCAGATTTTGTTTTCATTATGCGCCTCATGATTTCCTGATGTTTTAATCGGAATTCAGGGTTGTTTAAATAACGGCGTGTAATGTAATATCGCTGCCTGTTTCGAAACTCAACATCATCACGGTAACGTTCTGTGATGTAAGAACGCTGTCTGTTCTTAAACCCAACATCGTCACGGTAACGTTCTGTGATGTAAGAACGCTGTCGGTTCTTAAACCCAACATCGTCACGGTAACGTTCTGTGATGTAAGAACGCTGTCGGTTCTTAAACGCAACATCGTCACGGTAACGTTCATTGATGTAAGAACGCTGTCGGTTCTTAAACGCAACATCGTCACGATAACGTTGTGTAATGTAAGCGCGTCGTCTCATCGTAAAACACTCATCTGTCCTATAACGACGTGAGAAACGGGAACGGTTTTTCTTCTTAAACTCAGGATCTGTCTGACAACGTTGTGTAAAATAGGACTTTTGTTTGGCACAAAAACGCTTGTCCTGTTGATAACGGGTCCTAATATAACCCAATTTCCTTTGTCTTACCTCTGCATTTTGACTGTACTGTTCCTTCTGTTTAGAGTTTTTCATCATTCTCTTTAGTTCCTGTTTTTTACGTCTTACTTCAGATTTTTCTTTTGTTTCCTGTGCTTTTATTTGTCGTAGGAACTTTCTCCTACTAGATTTCGCAATTTTTGACACATTTGGCAGCTGTTTACCTGTTGTCAAAACCACTTCACTGTTATCGGGAAATTCTTGGTAGTGATGTTCACCTGCACACGGTGTAGTCTCGCTCGTCTCAACACGTGGGACAATTTCAGCAACAGGTCTGCTTGCGGCAGCGTCATCGATGCTCATCACGGGAGGAATCTGTGTACATGGCGCCATCTCATGGTTACTTACGGGAACTTCAACAGGTTCGAAGCAGATCGGTACAAGCTCATATGGCTCATCGCCAGAGCACCTCAAGCTTGTATAAACCTTCGTCAACTTATCGATCAGGTCGGACACACATGTGAAGACCATCATGATCGCTGTGCCGTTGTCATCATGGAGGCCGTCTCGTCCTCTAGAGTGGGGATCAAAAAAACCATACCTGCCTTGGTGGTCTCGGAAAACAGCAATGCACGTTAACCGCATAATCAGAAGCGCACAATTGACCCCTGAGGTCAAGCACCGGAGTCTGTCACGAAGGTTCAGGAACAGCTCATCTCCGTAGAAAGAGGTGAACAAACCACCCATTGACTGACTCTTTATTAAGACATGCTGCTTAGAAAAACCACGCACAACCCCTGGAAGTTCATCAGCCGTCAGAAATCTGTCCAAGAAGCATCCTTGGGCTTTCAGTGCAGCAACAGTACATGTATACAGTTCATTGCCAACATTAAGAACAGCATCAAGATCAGAGCTGGTCAGGTGATTTAACTCCTGCAAGAAAGCCAGAAATGTAACAGAGTTAGCCACACATTGACTGTTTCTGAATTCTCCATATCTGGGATGATTTTGGCTGTGAGATGCCAACACATACGTTACCAAATGAGGTTGCACAGAAGCCGTGGCTGCAGCGGGAATGTCAGGCCCAGTGTCACAGGAATCAGTCTCAAATTGTGCATCAAGGGCACGTGCAGGAGTTTGACAAAGTGGATCATGGCCACGTGCGTCAGTTTCAAAAGGCGGATCATGACCACGTGCGTAAGTTTGAGAGCGTGGAGCATGACCGCGTTCAGTTTCAAAGTGTGGCTCAAGGCCATGTTCAGGTTCAAAAAGTGCAGTAGGTTCAAAAAGTGCAGTATTGGCACATGTGTCAGGAGTTTCAAAACGTGCAGAATCTGCACTTGTGACGTCATTATGCCGGGTAGGTAAGGTTGGATCACTGCATGTAACTGGCGGCGGGGAGCATCGACGATTTAAACGTCGCTCCCAGCTCAACTTTACAGCCTGGGATCGCCTTCCTTTCCTCGGCATGGCAAGTTATGATGGATGTGAGATAGAAGGAAGACAGAAGACAAAAGATAGAGCAGCCACAAAGAGGGTATAGGGGGTCAGCCACAGGGTCCCTGGAGCGTCACAGAACTACAGGCCACGGAGCGTCTCAGAAATACAGGTCCACGGAGCGTGCCAGAACCGCAGGTCACAGAGCTCTGCAGGAAAAAAAACAACATATATCAATAAGGTACAATGTAATTAGTCATACTTTCGATTTACAACGAACTGAAAGCAAAATTACATTAGAATTGATGAAGTTATTTATTAAAATAAGACATTACATAACATTGGAAAAATCAGATGCAAAACTGTTTTAACTGTAGTTTTAACTTGTATACAAGAGGCTTAATAGTGAGAAGAATGTGGTACTAAAGAATTTGTGGGTGGTATATCACATCTTGAAAATATTATGGCACAATGTAATGATGTACAGTGACGGTGTCCTTCGCACAGGAGTTTATGAGATGGAGAAAATGAAACTTTGATTATGGCGGAAGCATGTCTAATGTACAGTATACAATGTTACCGCAATGTAAAAATGTAAATGGTACAGTGACCCCAATTATAACATAAAAGAATGCTAAACTAACAATTTGCTCCTGGATGATTCTTTTGTATCAGATCAGGTATAAGTAATTTTGTCATCCAGCATGGGAAAAGACACAGGTTTTGAACTTCAGTGCTCACTACTTAACCAAAAGCACAATAACAATACATAAGCATAGTAATCAAAATTAAACAAACCATTGACTAAAATACATAAACAGTAGCCAAATTTAATCACGATTTCAAAGCTATCATCACAGGAACTTGAAATACAATCACTTTATAATGATGATAACATAAAATTGACTGACTGAATCATGCCTCACCTTGGAAGTAGTTATGTACTGCAAGGAAAGAAATAACAGAAAGCAGGAAACAAATAATTAACTGACATTTCCACAATGCTTTGAATGTCTTTTATGATTACAAATAGTGAGAGAAATACGGTGGCGAGATTGAAAGTCAATATTTCCTAACTAGTCAAAAACAGCTTTTAATGATACAGTAGTCACAATGCACAACTGTAGTACTAATGATAATTCATCATCCTATTTTTTAATGAATGCTATTTGACTATATCCCAAACTTGAGACAATTGAGAAACTAATCATTTGCTCCTGGATGCTTCTTTTGTACGAGAGCAGGTATAAGTAATTTTGTCATCTGGCATGAGAAAAGAGACCTAGATTTACATGTGTACTTTATATGTAAATGTATACATGATTTTTAATCTCATGACAGCCTGAAATGTCACCACGATGCCATATGATTACTTTTAATCCCGTCATAATTTAAAACCATATATTTGTGGCATGTAAATAAACGCGAAGGAAAAAAACTACAATATGACGTCATTTTTGGTCGGCGATTTGTAGCATACAAGTAAACGCGAGGCGGGAAAACTACAATGTGACGTCATATCCGGTCGTCGTGCGCCACCGTAAACGCGCCGACGAAATAAAGACATTTATTGCGATTATATAATGTATCAAAGTTTGATATAGAAAATGTAATTCGACACAGCAACCGCCTCTTATGTTGAAGCTCTTTACAAGCTCTTTACGCCTATTGAACTCCGGAGCCGAGCTGCAACGAAGACGTTTCGCTAATGCTAGCTAGCTAGCTAGCGGCAATGCTTCACTGAGAAAAGAAACCAAATAAACGACTTATGTAAAGCATCGCCGAAGCTACCAACCCAACGGCGCATACACGAAACAATGTGGAATCAGACAAACAGCACAAAAGTAAACAGGAGTAACACTTAAATGTATAACTCACTTTTTGGCAAACAGCCACACGATCACAGCAACGGTCTCTCTCGATACGCGCCGTCTGTGACTGACCACTGCGCGCGGGCCGCAACAATCGCGATAAGCGGATATAACTCACGCGAGACTAGGCGTGGTGACGTCACTTTCCAAAGCAACAATTTAACGCCAAAATGTACATTGATTTTGCAACATAGGACACTGAAACAACAGGTTGTCAAGATGCTTTGTTTGTCTACTAAACATAAAAATTTATTTCTATTACAGTATGCCTAAGAATAGTGAAAACGCGACGGTCAAAACTACAATGTGACGTCATATTTAGTCGCCGATTTGTTGGCTACAAGTAAACGCGAGGGGGAAAAAACTACAATATGACGTCATATCGGGTCGCCGTGCGCCACCGCAAAAGTCCCGATGAAATAAAGACACTTGTATACATATTATTGCGATTATTTAAAGAATCAAAGTTTGACATAAAATATTTGATTCGACACAGCAACCGCCTCTTATGTTGAATCTCTTTACGCCTATTGAACTCCGGAGCCGAGCTACAAGGTAGTTGCTAGTGGACGTTTCGCTAATGCTAGCTAGCGGCGATGCTTCACTGAGATTATAAAGCAAATAAACGACTTCTTATGTGAAGCATTACCAACCAAACGGCGCACACACGAAACAGTCTGGGATCAGACATCAGCACAACAGTAAACAATGTAACACTTAAAAGTCTATACTTACTTTTTGGCAAACACGCACACAATCACAGCAACAATCTCTTTCGGTAACCGCCGTCTGTGACTGAGCACTGTGCGCGGCCTGCAACAATCGCGATAAGCGGATCTAACTCACGCGAGACGTCAAACGCAGCGTGTTCGCTTCTCTTCCGGGGGTGGGGGGGTGGTGGTGTAGGGGCAGCCATTTGTGGGGACTCGTGGTAAAAGATTTTCTTTGCTTGATTTCATTTGTGTGGCGGGCTCCATCTAGTGGTGAAACTGAGAAGTGCAACAGCGTTGAGCTCAAGCTTCTTGTGCGGGCCATATGCATGTTTTCAGAATTTGCTGCGGGCCAATAAAAACTGCACCACGGGACGCAGTTTGCCCGCAGGCACTTTCGGTTCATTCTGGGTTCATTAGGTCACTTCAGGGTCAATCCAAGATGGCCGCTACACTGGAAGTGGGGGTCAAGGGCTGAATTGCGAAAGCATAGTGGAAGTGGTGGTGAAGGGGGTGAATATGGTAAGCATAAGGTGAACAAAGTGAATAAAGTTTGAATGGGTTGATTCGGTTGAAAAATGTAGAAATGAGAAGGGAAAAAGGAAATATTGGAGAATTGGGTGTGAATTTCAAAATAAAAGATGTGAATTTTTTGGTAAGTTGTGGAATAGGTAGAAAAAGGATGAACAGTTGAAAGTTGGAATGGGTTGAATCGGTTGAAAAATGTAGAAATGAGAAGGGAAAAAGGAAATATTGGAGAATTGGGTGTGAATTTCAAAATAAAAAATGTGAAGTTTTTGGTAAGTTGTGGAATAGGTAGAAAAAGGATGAACAGTTGAAAGTTGGAATGGGTTGAATCGGTTGAAAAATGTAGAAATGAGAAGGGAAAAAGGAATTATTGGAGAATTGGGTGTGAATTTCAAAATAAAAGATGTGAAGTTTTTGGTAAGTTGTGGAATAGGTAGAAAAAGGATGAACAGTTGAAAGTTGGAATGGGTCGAATCGGTTGAAAAATGTAGAAATGAGAAGGGAAAAAGGAATTATTGGAGAATTGGGTGTGAATTTCAAAATAAAAGATGTGAAGTTTTTGGTAAGTTGTGGAATAGGTAGAAAAAGGATGAACAGTTGAAAGTTGGAATGGGTTGAATCGGTTGAAAAATGTAGAAATGAGAAGGGAAAAAGGAAGTAGGTGTGAATTTCAAAATAAAATATGTGAAGTTTTTGGTAAGTTGTGGAATAGGTAGAAAAATGATGAACAGTTGAAAGTTGGAATGGGTTGAATCGGTTGAAAAATGTAGAAATGAGAAGGGAAAAAGAAAATATTGGTGAATTGGGTGTGAATTTCAAAATAAAAGATGTGAAGTTTTTGGTAAGTTGTGGAATAGGAAAAAAATGATGAACAGTTGAAAGTTGGAATGGGTTGAATGGGTTGAAAAATGTAGAAATGAGAACGGAAAAAGGAAATGGGTGTGAATTTAGAAATAAAAGACGTGAAGTTTGTGGTAAGTGGGAAGTTGTGGAATAGGTAGAAAAAAGATGAACAGTTGAAAGTTGGAATGGGTTGAATCGGTTGAAAAATTTAGAAATGAGAAGGGAAAAAGGAATTGGGTGTGAATTTCAAAATAAAAGACGTGAAGTTTTTGGTAAGTGGGAAGTTGTGGAATAGGTAGAAAAATGATGAACAGTTGAAAGTTGGAATGGGTTGAATCGGTTGAAAAATGTAGAAATGAGAAGGGAAAAAGGAATTGGGTGTGAATTTCAAAATAAAAGATGTGAAGTTTTTGGGAAGTTGTGGAATAGGTAGAAAAAGGATGAACAGTTGAAAGTTGGAATGGGTTGAATCGGTTGAAAAATGTAGAAATTATAGTAGAAAAAGGAAATTTTAGAGAATTTTGGTTGAATTTCAAAATAAAAGAGGTGAAGTTTTTGGTAAGTAGGAAGTTGTGGAATAGGTAGGCAAAAGATGAATAGTTGAAAGTTGGAATGAGTTGAATCGGTGGAAAAATGTAGAAGTTAGAAGTGAAAAACGAAATTTTATGAAATTTTGCAAAATTTTATGCAAATTTTAAAAGTGAAAACGTGAAAATTTTGAATTTGGCAAGTTCGGGAATGTCCCCAATGTGATTTGAATGTGTTGAATGATGTGAATTTCAAACTGGAACAACGTAAATGTGAAATGTTGAATCTGCCATTAAGAATGAATGGGGCAAAAATCGCCATAAATTTGTGAATTTTGCGAAAACGGAAAATTTTTGGAAGGAAAAAAATCTAAGCAGTGTTGCCATGAATATTTGGAATAAGTGAAAAGTGGAATGGAGTGAATCGGTTGAAGAATGTGGAAGTAGTTAAGCGCCGAAAAAGTGGGCAGAATAAGTAGAATAATAATAATAACTAGAATTTGCAATTCCTGAAGGAATTGCGTGTGAAGGTGAAGAAGTTGAATAAATATTTAAGGAATGCTGCAGAATGATGTTGAAACGAGTTGAATCGGTTGAAAAATGTAGAAATGAGAAGGGAAAAGGAACTGGGTGTGAATTTCAAAATAAAAGATGTGAAGTTTTTGGTAAGTTGTGGAATAGGTAGAAAAATGATGAACAGTTGAAAGTTGGGATGGGTTGAATCGGTTGAAAAATGTAGAAATGAGAAGGGAAAAGGGAATTGGGTGTGAATTTCAAAATAAAAGATGTGAAGTTTTTGGGAAGTGGGAAGTTGTGGAATAGGTAGGCAAAAGATAAACAGTTGAAAGTTGGAATGGGTTGAATCGGTTGAAAAATGTAGAAATGAGAAGGGAAAAAGGAATTGGGTGTGAATTTCAAAATAAAAGATGTGAAGTTTTTGGGAAGTTGTGGAATAGGTAGAAAAATGATGAACAGTTGAAAGTTGGAATGGGTTGAATCGGTTGAAAAATGTGGAAATTAGAGTAGAAAAACGAAATTTTAGAGAATTTTGGTTGAATTTCAAAATAAAAGATGTGAAGTTTTTGGTAAGTGGGAAGTTGTGGAATAGGTAGGCAAAAGATGAACAGTTGAAAGTTGGAATGGGTTGAATCGGTTGAAAAATGTAGAAATGAGAAGGGAAAAGGGAAAAAGGAATTGGGTGTGAATTTCAAAATAAAAGATGAAAACGTGAAAATGTTGAATTAGGCAAGTTTGGGAATGTCCCCAATGTGATTTGAATGTGTTGAATGATGTGAATTTCAAACTGGAACAACGTTAATGTGAAATGTTGAATCTGCCATTAAGAATGAATGGGGCGAAATTCGCCATAAATTTGTGAATTTTGCGAAAACGGAAAAAATTTGGAACGTGAAAAATGTGAGCAGACGTGTCATGAATATTTGGAATAAGTGAAAAGTGGAATGGAGTGAATCGGTTGAAGTATGTGGAAGTAGTTAAGCGTCAAAAAAGTGAGCGGAAGTTGAATAATAATAATAACTAGAATTGCAATTTCGGAAGAAATTGCGTGTGAAGGCGAAGGCAGATGTTAAGTTACAAACGTTAAGCGTTAAAAATGATGAGCGGGAAGAATACAAAGGGAAAATAGATAATTGTGAAATAAATGGGAAAATGTTACAAATACATGTTACAAAAAGGTACAAATGATAAGCGTTAAAAATGAAACGTTACAAATGTTACAAAAAAGGTACAAATGATAAGGGGGAAGAATAAAGAGTAAAAAAATTTATGACGCCCAAAGTGGGAATCGAACCCACTACAGGAAACTGGCGCAGGTTGACATTGCCATTGTGTTTCCAACTGAGCTAATCAGGCTCCTTTCTCAGTAACTGTTGAATTTGGTTAATGTAATGAATGTGTTTGTTGAATGCGAATGCGTAATCAAAGTGGTGGAAATTGCTTAATGTAATGAATGTTGAATGCGAATGACAAAAGTTACAAATGATAACCGTTGAAAATGATAACCGGGAAGGATAAAGAGTAAAATAAATAATGACGCCCAATGTGGGAATCGAACTGACGCGGGTTTTGATACCACTCGGGAAAGATGCTCGTGTACTGGAATCACTTGTGTTTCCCACGAGCTAATTGAGTCCCTTTCTTTTAGTGGTTGAATTTGGTTAATGTGATGAATGTGTTTGTTGAATGCGAATACGTAATCAAAGTGGTGGAAATTGCTTAATGTAATGAATGTTGAATGCGAATGTTAGTTACAAATGATAAGCGTTGAAAATGATAAGCGGGAAGAATAAAGAGTAGAATAATTAATGACGCCCAATGTGGGAATCGAACCCACTACAGGAAACTGGCTCGGGTTGACATTGCCATTAAGAATGAATGGGGAAATAAAAGGCACAAATTTTCTAATTACTTAAAAACGGTAAATGTTATGAAGGGGAAAAAAGGTGGCAAGCTTGCCATGAATTTTTGGAACGTGTGAAAGTTTGAACGAGGTGAATCGGTTGAAGCATGTGGGAGTAGTTAGATGTCAAAAAAGTGGGAGGAATAAGTTGTTTAATAATAAGAATAAAAAAAATAATAATAATAAAGTAGAATAACAATGTGTGAAGGCCTTCGCCTTCACACAATAAAGGACAGGAATAACAATAGTGTGAAGGTCTTCACCTTCACACTAATAACTAGAATTTTGCAATTTCTGGAGAAATTGCGTGTGAAGGCGAAATGTATGAATAACTTCTTCGGGGAATGCTGCCGAACGATGTTGAAACGTGTTGAATTACTTGAGAAATGTAGAATATTTGGAGAATTTGTGGCGAATTTCAAAATAAAAGATGTGAAGTTTTTGGTAAGTGGGAAGTTGTGGAATAGGTAGAAAAATGATGAACAGTTAAAAGTTGGAATGGGTTGAATCGGTTGAAAAATGTAGAAATGAGAAGGGAAAAGTGAATTGGGTGTGAATTTCAAAATAAAAGATGTGAAGTTTTTGGTAAATGGGAAGTTGTGGAATAGGTAGAAAAATGATGAACAGTTGAAAGTTGGAATGGGTTGAATCGGTTGAAAAATGTAGAAATGAGAAGGGAAAAAGGAATTGGGTGTGAATTTCAAAATAAAAGATGTGAAGTATTTGGGAAGTTGTGGAATAGGTAGAAAAATGATGAACAGTTGAAAGTTGGAATGGGTTGAATCGGTTGAAAAATGTAGAAATTAGAGTACAAAAACGGAATTTGAGAGAATTTTGGTTGAATTTCAAAATAAAAGATGTGAAGTTTTTGGTAAGTGGGAAGTTGTGGAATAGGTAGAAAAATGATGAACAGTTGAAAGTTGGAATGGGTTGAATCGGTTGAAAAATGTAGAAATGAGAAGGGAAAAGGAAATTGGGTGTGAATTTCAAAATAAAAGATGTGAAGTTTTTGGTAAGTGGGAAGTTGTGGAATAGGTAGAAAAATGATGAACAGTTGAAAGTTGGAATGGGTTGAATCGGTTGAAAAATGTAGAAATGAGAAGGGAAAAGGAATTGGGTGTGAATTTCAAAATAAAAGATGTGAAGCTTTTGGTAAGTGGGAAGTTGTGGAATCGGTAGAAAAATAATGAACAGTTGAAAGTTGGAATGGGTTGAATCGGTTGAAAAATGTAGAAATTAGAGTAGAAAAACGAAATTTTAGAGAATTTTGGTTGAATTTCAAAATAAAAGATGTGAAGTTTTTGGTAAGTGGGACGTTGTGGAATAGGTAGGCAAAAGATGAACAGTTGAAAGTTGGAACGAGTTGAATCGGTTGAAAAATGTAGAAGTTAGAGATGAAAAACGAAATTTTGTGAAAATTTGTCGGAATTTTTAACGTGAAATTTTCGAATTTGGGAATTTTGGGAATGTCGAGAATCCTTCCGAATGTGATTAGAATGTGCTGAATGATGTGAATTTCAAATTGGAACGACGTAAATGTGAAATGTCGAATGTGCCATTAAGAATGAATGGGGAAAAATTTGTCGGAATTTGGGGAATTTTGCGGAATCGGAAAATTTTCGGAATGAGAAAAATACAAGCGCTCGTCGCGTGAATATTTGGAATACGTGAAAAGTGGAATGGAGTGAATCGGATGAATTATGTGGAAGATGAAACGTGTCAAAAAAGTGTGGAGAATAAAATAGAAGAATAATAATAACTAGAATTTTGCAATTTCTGGAGAAATTGCGTGTGAAGGCGAAATGTATGAATAACTTCTTCGGGGAATGCTGCCGAACGATGTTGAAACGTGTTGAATTACTTGAGAAATGTAGAATATTTGGAGAATTTGTGGCGAATTTCAAAATAAAAGATGTGAAGTTTTTGGTAAGTGGGAAGTTGTGGAATAGGTCGAAAAATGATGAACAGTTGAAAGTTGGAATGGGTTGAATCGGTTGAAAAATGTAGAAATGAGAAGGGAAAAAGGAATTGGGTGTGAATTTCAAAATAAAAGATGTGAAGGTTTTGGGAAGTTGTGGAATAGGTCGAAAAATGATGAACAGTTGAAAGTTGGAATGGGTTGAATCGGTTGAAAAATGTAGAAATGAGAAGGGAAAAGGGAATTGGGTGTGAATTTCAAAATAAAAGATGTGAAGTTTTTGAGGAGTGGGAAGTTGTGGAATAGGTAGAAAAATGATGAACAGTTGGAATGGGTTGAATCGGTTGAAAAATGTAGAAATGAGAAGGGAAAAGGGAATTGGGTGTGAATTTCAAAATAAAAGATGTGAAGTTTTTAGTAAGTGGGAAGTTGTGGAATAGGTAGAAAAATGATGAACAGTTGAAAGTTGGAATGGGTTGAATCGGTTGAAAAATGTAGAAATGAGAAGGGAAAAGGGAATTGAGTGTGAATTTCAAAATAAAAGATGTGAAGTTTTTGGTAAGTGGGAAGTTGTGGAATAGGTAGAAAAATGATGAACTGTTGAAAGTTGGAATGGGTTGAATCGGTTGAAAAATGTAGAAATGAGAAGGGAAAAGGGAATTGGGTGTGAATTTCAAAATAAAAGATGTGAAGTTTTTGGTAAGTGGGAAGTTGTGGAATAGGTAGAAAAATGATGAACAGTTGAAAGTTGGAATGGGTTGAATCGGTTGAAAAATGTAGAAATGAGAAGGGAAAAAGGAATTGGGTGTGAATTTCAAAATAAAAGATGTGAAGTATTTGGGAAGTTGTGGAATTGGTAGAAAAATGATGAACAGTTGAAAGTTGGAATGGGTTGAATCGGTTGAAAAATGTAGAAATTAGAGTACAAAAACGGAATTTGAGAGAATTTTGGTTGAATTTCAAAATAAAAGATGTGAAGTTTTTGGTAAGTGGGAAGTTGTGGAATAGGTAGAAAAATGATGAACAGTTGAAAGTTGGAATGGGTTGAATCGGTTGAAAAATGTAGAAATGAGAAGGGAAAAGGAAATTGGGTGTGAATTTCAAAATAAAAGATGTGAAGCTTTTGGTAAGTGGGAAGTTGTGGAATCGGTAGAAAAATAATGAACAGTTGAAAGTTGGAATGGGTTGAATCGGTTGAAAAATGTAGAAATTAGAGTAGAAAAACGAAATTTTAGAGAATTTTGGTTGAATTTCAAAATAAAAGATGTGAAGTTTTTGGTAAGTGGGACGTTGTGGAATAGGTAGGCAAAAGATGAACAGTTGAAAGTTGGAACGAGTTGAATCGGTTGAAAAATGTAGAAGTTAGAGGTGAAAAACGAAATTTTGCGAAAAATTGTCGGAATTTTTAACGTGAAAACGTGAAATTTTCGAATTTGGGAATTTTGGGAATGTCGAGAATCCTTCCGAATGCGATTAGAATGTGCTGAATGATGTGAATTTCAAATTGGAACGACGTAAATGTGAAATGTCGAATGTGCCATTAAGAATGAATGGGGAAAAATTTGTCGGAATTTGGGGAATTTTGCGGAATCGGAAAATTTTCGGAACGAGAAAAATGGAAGCGCTCGTCGCGTGAATATTTGGAATACGTGAAAAGTGGAATGGAGTGAATCGGATGAATTATGCGGAAGATGAAACGTGTCAAAAAAGTGAGGAGAATAAAATATAATAACTAGAATTTTGCAATTTCTGGAGAAATTGCGTGTGAAGGCGAAATGTATGAATAACTTTTTCGGGGAATGCTGCCGAACGATGTTGAAACGTGTTGAATTACTTGAGAAATGTAGAATATTTGGAGAATTTGTGGTGAATTTCAAAATTGAAAGTTTGGAATATTTGGTAAGTGGGAAGTTGTGGAACAGGTAGGCAAAAGATGAACAGTTGAAAGTTGGAATGGGTTGAGTCGGTAGAAAAATGTAGAAGTTAGAGTAGAAAAACGAAATTTTGGAGAATTTGGTTGTATTTTAAATTTGGAATTGTTGGTAAGTGGGAAGTTGTGGAATAGGTAGGCAAAAGATGAACAGTTGAAAGTTGGAACGGGTTGAATCAGTTAAAAAATGTAGAAGTTAGAGCAAATGTTGAATCCCCATAGAGAATGAATGGGAAAATAAAAAAAAGCAATTGCGCTAAAATCTTTCTAAATTTGGAACAAAACAAAAAAAAACGGCCTCAGGAGGTTCACTTTTGGGGTAAAAATGTTGAAACGGGTTGAATCGGACAAAAAACGAAGACGTTAGCGCAAATGTAGCTATTTGGGGCACTTAGTGTTGAAATAAGGTCACTTCCGGCTTGATTCGGGTCATTTCCGGTCTAATTTGGGTCACATCCGGTTTATTTGGGTCACTTCCGGTTTAAAACAGGTCACTTCCGGTTTAGCGGAGGTCACTTCCGGTTTATTTGGGGTCATTTCCGGTCTAAAAAGGTCACTTCCGGTTCATTTGGGGTCACTTCCGGTTTGATTTTGGGTCACTTCCGGTTTACCAGAGGTCACTTCCGGTCTATTTGGGGTCACTTCCGGTCTATTTGGGGTCACTTCCGGTTTATTTGGGTCACTTCCGGTTTAGCTGAGGTCACTTCCGGTTTATTTGGGGTCATTTCCGGTCTAAAAAGGTAACTTCCGGTTCATTTTGGGTCACTTCCGGTTTGATTTAGGGTCACTTCCGGTTTACCAGAGGTCACTTCCGGTCTATTTGGGGTCACTTCCGGTCTATTTGGGGTCACTTCTGGTTTATTTTGGTCACTTCCGGTTTATTTTTGGGTCACTTCTGGTTCGTCTGAGGTCACTTCCGGTTTATTAGGGGTCATTTCCGGTCTAAAAAGGTCACTTCCGGTACATTTGGGGTCACTTCCGGTTTGATTTGGGGTCACTTCCGGTTTACCTGAGGTCACTTCCGGTCTATTTGGGGTCACTTTCGGTTTGATTTGGGGCACTTCCGGTTCATTTTGGGTTCATTGGGGGCACTTGAGGGTCAATCCAAGATGGCCGCCACACTGGAATTGGGGGTCAAGGGTTGAATGTGTAAGCGTAGTGGAAGTGGGGGTGAATGGGAGTGAATGTGGGAAGCATAAGGTCAATGCATTTGGAATGGGTTGAATCGGTCGAAAAATGTAGAAATTAGAGTAGAAAAACGAAATTTTAGAGAATTTTGGTTGAATTTCAAAATAAAAGATGTGAAGTTTTTGGTAAGTGGGAAGTTGTGGAATAGGTAGAAAAATGATGAACGGTTGAAAGTTGGAATGGGTTGAATCGGTTGAAAAATGTAGAAATGAGAAGGGAAAAGGAAATTGGGTGTGTATTTCAAAATAAAAGATGTGAAGTTTTTGGTAAGTGGGAAGTTGTGGAATAGGTAGAAAAATGATGAACAGTTGAAAGTTGGAATGGGTTGAATCGGTTGAAAAATGTAGAAATGAGAAGGGAAAAGGAATTGGGTGTGAATTTCAAAATAAAAGATGTGAAGCTTTTGGTAAGTGGGAAGTTGTGGAATCGGTAGAAAAATAATGAACAGTTGAAAGTTGGAATGGGTTGAATCGGTTGAAAAATGTAGAAATTAGAGTAGAAAAACGAAATTTTAGAGAATTTTGGTTGAATTTCAAAATAAAAGATGTGAAGTTTTTGGTAAGTGGGAAGTTGTGGAATAGGTAGGCAAAAGATGAACAGTTGAAAGTTGGAATGGGTTGAATCGGTTGAAAAATGTAGAAGTTAGAGGTGAAAAACAAAATTTTGTGAAATGTCGAATGTGCCATGAAGAATGGATGGGGAAAAATTTGTCGGAATTTTGGGAATTTTGCGGAATCGGAAAATTTTCGGAACGAGAAAAATGGAAGCGCTCATCGCGTGAATATTTGGAATACGTGGAAAGTGGAATGGAGTGAATCGGATGAATTATGTGGAAGATGAAACTGGACAAAAAAGTGTGGAGAATAAAAGAGAATAATAATAATAATAATAATAGAGAATGGTGTAGAATAACATATGTGTGAAGGCCTTCGCCTTCACACAATAACTAGAATTTTGCAATTTCTGGAGAAATTGCGTGTGAAGGCGAAATGTATGAATAACTTTTTCGGGGAATGCTGCCGAACGATGTTGAAACGTGTTGAATTACTTGAGAAATGTAGAATATTTGGGGAATTTGTGGTGAATTTCAAAATTGAAAGTTTGGAATATTTTGTAAGTGGGAAGTTGTGGAATAGGTAGGCAAAAGATGAACAGTTGAAAGTTGGAATGGGTTGAATCGGTTGAAAAATGTAGAAATTAGAGTAGAAAAACGAAATTTTGGAGAATTTGGTTGAATTTCGAATTTGGAATTTTTGGTAAGTGGGAAGTTGTGGAATAGGTAGGCAAAAGATGTACAGTTGAAAGTTGAAACGGGTTAAATCAGACAAAAAACGAAAAAGTTAGCGCAAATGTAGCTATTTGGGCCACTCAGTGTTGAAATAAGGTCACTTCCGGTTTGATTCGGGTCACTTCCGGTCTAGTTTGGGTCACTTCCGGTTTATTTGGGTCACTTCCGGTTTAAAACAGGTCACTTCCGGTTTAGCTGAGGTCACTTCCGGTTTATTTGGGGTCATTTCCGGTCTAAATAGGTCACTTCCGGTTCATTTGGGGTCACTTCCGGTTTGATTTGGGGTCACTTCCGGTGTACCAGAGGTCACTTCCGGTCTATTTGGGGTCACTTCCGGTTTATTTGGGTCACTTCCGGTTTAATTTGGGTCACTTCCGGTTCGTCTGAGGTCACTTCCGGTTTATTAGGGGTCATTTCCGGTCTAAAAAGGTCACTTCCGGTACATTTGGGGTCACTTCCGGTTTGATTTGGGGTCACTTCCGGTTTACCTGAGGTCACTTCCGGTCTATTTGGGGTCACTTTCGGTTTGATTTGGGGCACTTCCGGTTCATTTTGGGTTCATTGGGGGCACTTGAGGGTCAATCCAAGATGGCCGCCACACTGGGATTGGGGGTCAAGGGTTGAATGTTTAAGCGTAGTGGAAGTGGGGGTGAATGGGAGTGAATGTGGGAAGCATAAGGTGAATGCATTTGGAATGGGTTGAATCGGTCGAAAAATGTAGAAATGAGAAGGGAAAAGGGAATTGAGTGTAAATTTCAAAATAAAAGATGTGAAGTTTTTGGTAAGTGGGAAGTTGTGGAATAGGTAGAAAAATGATGAACAGTTGAAAATTGGAATGGGTTGAATCGGTTGAAAAATGTAGAAATGAGAAGGGAAAAGGGAATTGGGTGTGAATTTCAAAATAAAAGATGTGAAGTTTTTGGTAAGTGGGAAGTTGTGGAATAGGTAGAAAAATGATGAACAGTTGAAAGTTGGAATGGGTTGAATCGGTTGAAAAATGTAGAAATGAGAAGGGAAAAAGGAATTGGGTGTGAATTTCAAAATAAAAGATGTGAAGTTTTTTGGGAAGTTGTGGAATAGGTAGAAAAATGATGAACAGTTGAAAGTTGGAATGGGTTGAATCGGTTGAAAAATGTAGAAATTAGAGTACAAAAACGGAATTTGAGAGAATTTTGGTTGAATTTCAAAATAAAAGATGAAGTTTTTGGTAAGTGGGAAGTTGTGGAATAGGTAGAAAAATGATGAACAGTTTAAAGTTGGAATGGGTTGAATCGGTTGAAAAATGTAGAAATGAGAAGGGAAAAGGAAATTGGGTGTGAATTTCAAAATAAAAGATGTGAAGTTTTTGGTAAGTGGGAAGTTGTGGAATAGGTAGAAAAATGATGAACAGTTGAAAGTTGGAATGGGTTGAATCGGTTGAAAAATGTAGAAATGAGAAGGGAAAAGGAATTGGGTGTGAATTTCAAAATAAAAGATGTGAAGCTTTTGGTAAGTGGGAAGTTGTGGAATCGGTAGAAAAATGATGAACAGTTGAAAGTTGGAATGGGTTGAATCGGTTGAAAAATGTAGAAATTAGAGTAGAAAAACGAAATTTTAGAGAATTTTGGTTGAATTTCAAAATAAAAGATGTGAAGTTTTTGGTAAGTGGGACGTTGTGGAATAGGTAGGCAAAAGATGAACAGTTGAAAGTTGGAACGAGTTGAATCGGTTGAAAAATGTAGAAGTTAGAGGTGAAAAACGAAATTTTGTGAAAATTTGTCGGAATTTTTAACGTGAAAACGAGAAATTTTCGAATTTGGGAATTTTGGGAATGTCGAGAATCCTTCCGAATGTGATTAGAATGTGCTGAATGATGTGAATTTCAAATTGGAACGACGTAAATGTGAAATGTCGAACGTGCCATTAAGAATGAATGGGGAAAAATTTGTCGGAATTTGGGGAATTTTGCGGAAACGGAAAATTTTCGGAACGAGAAAAATGGAAGCGCTCATCGCGTGAATATTTGGAATACGTGAAAAGTGGAATGGAGTGAATCGGATGAATTATGCGGAAGATGAAACTGGACAAAAAAGTGTGGAGAATAAAAGAGAATAATAATAATAACTAGAATTTTGCAATTTCTGGAGAAATTGCGTGTGAAGGCGAAATGTATGAATAACTTTTTCGGGGAATGCTGCCGAACGATGTTGAAACGTGTTGAATTACTTGAGAAATGTAGAATATTTGGAGAATTTGTGGTGAATTTCAAAATTGAAAGTTTGGAATATTTGGTAAGTGGGAAGTTGTGGAATAGGTAGGCAAAAGATGAACAGTTGAAAGTTGGAATGGGTTGAATCGGTAGAAAAATGTAGAAGTTAGAGTAGAAAAACGAAATTTTGGAGAATTTGGTTGAATTTTAAATTTGGAATTGTTGGTAAGTGGGAAGTTGTGGAATAGGTAGGCAAAAGATGAACAGTTGAAAGTTGGAACGGGTTGAATCAGTTAAAAAATGTAGAAGTTAGAGCAAATGTTGAATCCCCATAGAGAATGAATGGGAAAATAAAAAAAAGCAATTGCGCCAAAATCTTTCTAAATTTGGAACAAAACCAAAAAAAACGGCCTCAGGAGGTTCACTTTTGGGGTAAAAATGTTGAAACGGGTTAAATCGGACAAAAAACGAAGACGTTAGCGCAAATGTAGCTATTTGGGGCACTTAGTGTTGAAATAAGGTCACTTCCGGCTTGATTTGGGTCACTTCCGGTCTACTTGGGGTCACTTCCGGTTTATTTGGGTCACTTCCGGTTTAATTTGGGTCACTTCCGGTTCGTCTAAGGTCACTTCCGGTTTATTAGGGGTCATTTCCGGTCTAAAAAGGTCACTTCCGGTTCATTTTGGGTCACTTCCGGTTTGATTTGGGGTCACTTCCGGTTTACCAGAGGTCACTTCCGGTGTATTTGGGGTCACTTCCGGTCTATTTGGGGTCACTTCCGGTTTATTTGGGTCACTTCCGGTTTAGCTGAGGTCACTTCCGGTTTATTTGGGGTCATTTCCGGTCTAAAAAGGTAACTTCCGGTTCATTTTGGGTCACTTCCGGTTTGATTTGGGGTCACTTCCGGTTTACCAGAGGTCACTTCCGGTCTATTTGGGGTCACTTCCGGTCTATTTGGGGTCACTTCTGGTTTATTTTGGTCACTTTTGGTTTATTTTTGGGTCACTTCCGGTTCGTCTGAGGTCACTTCCGGTTTATAAGGGGTCATTTCCGGTCTAAAAAGGTCACTTCCGGTACATTTGGGGTCACTTCCGGTTTGATTTGGGGTCACTTCCGGTTTACCTGAGGTCACTTCCGGTCTATTTGGGGTCACTTTCGGTTTGATTTGGGGCACTTCCGGTTCATTTTGGGTTCATTGGGGGCACTTGAGGGTCAATCCAAGATGGCCGCCACACTGGAATTGGGGGTCAAGGGTTGAATGTGTAAGCGTAGTGGAAGTGGGGGTGAATGGGAGTGAATGTGGGAAGCATAAGGTCAATGCATTTGGAATGGGTTGAATCGGTCGAAAAATGTAGAAATTAGAGTAGAAAAACGAAATTTTAGAGAATTTTGGTTGAATTTCAAAATAAAAGATGTGAAGTTTTTGGTAAGTGGGAAGTTGTGGAATAGGTAGAAAAATGATGAACGGTTGAAAGTTGGAATGGGTTGAATCGGTTGAAAAATGTAGAAATGAGAAGGGAAAAGGAAATTGGGTGTGTATTTCAAAATAAAAGATGTGAAGTTTTTGGTAAGTGGGAAGTTGTGGAATAGGTAGAAAAATGATGAACAGTTGAAAGTTGGAATGGGTTGAATCGGTTGAAAAATGTAGAAATGAGAAGGGAAAAGGAATTGGGTGTGAATTTCAAAATAAAAGATGTGAAGCTTTTGGTAAGTGGGAAGTTGTGGAATCGGTAGAAAAATAATGAACAGTTTAAAGTTGGAATGGGTTGAATCGGTTGAAAAATGTAGAAATTAGAGTAGAAAAACGAAATTTTAGAGAATTTTGGTTGAATTTCAAAATAAAAGATGTGAAGTTTTTGGTAAGTGGGAAGTTGTGGAATAGGTAGGCAAAAGATGAACAGTTGAAAGTTGGAATGGGTTGAATCGGTTGAAAAATGTAGAAGTTAGAGGTGAAAAACAAAATTTTGTGAAATGTCGAATGTGCCATGAAGAATGGATGGGGAAAAATTTGTCGGAATTTTGGGAATTTTGCGGAATCGGAAAATTTTCGGAACGAGAAAAATGGAAGCGCTCATCGCGTGAATATTTGGAATACGTGGAAAGTGGAATGGAGTGAATCGGATGAATTATGTGGAAGATGAAACTGGACAAAAAAGTGTGGAGAATAAAAGAGAATAATAATAATAATAATAATAGAGAATGGTGTAGAATAACATATGTGTGAAGGCCTTCGCCTTCACACAATAATAATAGAGAATGGTGTAGAATAACATAAGTGTGAAGGCCTTCGCCTTCACACAATAACTAGAATTTTGCAATTTCTGGAGAAATTGCGTGTGAAGGCGAAATGTATGAATAACTTTTTCGGGGAATGCTGCCGAACGATGTTGAAACGTGTTGAATTACTTGAGAAATGTAGAATATTTGGAGAATTTGTGGTGAATTTCAAAATTGAAAGTTTGGAATATTTGGTAAGTGGGAAGTTGTGGAATAGGTAGGCAAAAGATGAACAGTTGAAAGTTGGAATGGGTTGAATCGGTAGAAAAATTTAGAAGTTAGAGTAGAAAAACGAAATTTTGGAGAATTTGGTTGAATTTTAAATTTGGAATTGTTGGTAAGTGGGAAGTTGTGGAATAGGTAGGCAAAAGATGAACAGTTGAAAGTTGGAACGGGTTGAATCAGTTAAAAAATGTAGAAGTTAGAGCAAATGTTGAATCCCCATAGAGAATGAATGGGAAAATAAAAAAAAGCAATTGCGCCAAAATCTTTCTAGATTTGGAACAAAACCAAAAAAAACGGCCTCAGGAGGTTCACTTTTGGGGTAAAAATGTTGAAACGGGTTATATCGGACAAAAAACGAAGACGTAAGCGCAAATGTAGCTATTTGGGGCACTTAGTGTTGAAATAAGGTCACTTCCGGCTTGATTCGGGTCATTTCCGGTCTAATTTGGGTCACTTCCGGTTTATTTGGGTCACTTCCGGTTTAAAACAGGTCACTTCCGGTTTAGCTGAGGTCACTTCCGGTTTATTTGGGGTCATTTCCGGTCTAAAAAGGTCACTTCCGGTTCATTTTGGGTCACTTCCGGTTTGATTTGGGGTCACTTCCGGTTTACCAGAGGTCACTTCCGGTCTATTAGGGGTCACTTCCGGTTTGATTTGGGGCACTTCCGGTTTATTTGGGTCACTTCCGGTTCGTCTGAGGTCACTTCCGGTTTATTAGGGGTCATTTCCGGTCTAAAAAGGTCACTTCCGGTACATTTGGGGTCACTTCCGGTTTGATTTGGGGTCACTTCCGGTTTACCTGAGGTCACTTCCGGTCTATTTGGGGTCACTTCCGGTTTAATTTGGGTCACTTCCGGTTCGTCTGAGGTCACTTCCGGTTTATTAGGGGTCATTTCCGGTCTAAAAAGGTCACTTCCGGTACATTTGGGGTCACTTCCGGTTTGATTTGGGGTCACTTCCGGTTTACCTGAGGTCACTTCCGGTCTATTTGGGGTCACTTTCGGTTTGATTTGGGCCACTTCCGGTTCATTCTGGGTTCATTGGTGGCACTTCAGGGTCATCCAAGATGGCCGCCACACTGGAATTGGGGGTCAAGGGTTGAATTGTGTAAGCATAGTGGAAGTGGGGGTGAATGGGAGTGAATGTGGGAAGAATAAGGTGAATTAAGTGAATAAATTTGGAATGGGTTGAATCTGTTGAAAAATGTAGAAATGAGAAGGGAAAAAGGAATTGGGTGTGAATTTCAAAATAAAAGATGTGAAGTTTTTGGTAAGTGGGAAGTTGTGGAATAGGTAGAAAAATGATGAACAGTTGAAAGTTGGAATGGGTTGAATCGGTTGAAAAATGTAGAAATGAGAAGGAGAAACGGAAATATTGGAGAATTGGGTGTGAATTTCAAAATAAAAGATGTGAAGTTTTTGGTAAGTGGGAAGTTGTGGAATAGGTAGAAAAATGATGAACAGTTGAAAGTTGGAATGGGTTGAATCGGTTGAAAAATGTAGAAATGAGAAGGGAAAAGGAATTGGGTGTGAATTTCAAAATAAAAGATGTGAAGCTTTTGGTAAGTGGGAAGTTGTGGAATCAGTAGAAAAATAATGAACAGTTGAAAGTTGGAATGGGTTGAATCGGTTGAAAAATGTAGAAATTAGAGTAGAAAAACGAAATTTTAGAGAATTTTGGTTGAATTTCAAAATAAAAGATGTGAAGTTTTTGGTAAGTGGGACGTTGTGGAATAGGTAGGCAAAAGATGAACAGTTGAAAGTTGGAACGAGTTGAATCGGTTGAAAAATGTAGAAGTTAGAGGTGAAAAACGAAATTTTGTGAAAATTTGTCGGAATTTTTAACGTGAAAACGTGAAATTTTCGAATTTGGGAATTTTGGGAATGTCGAGAATCCTTCCGAATGTGATTAGAATGTGCTGAATGATGTGAATTTCAAATTGGAACGACGTAAATGTGAAATGTCGAATGTGCCATTAAGAATGAATGGGGAAAAATTTGTCGGAATTTTGGGAATTTTGCGGAATCGGAAAATTTTCGGAACGAGCAAAATACAAGCGCTCGTCGCGTGAATATTTGGAATACGTGAAAAGTGGAATGGAGTGAATCGGATGAATTATGTGGAAGATGAAACGTGTCAAAAAAGTGTGGAGAAACGTAGAGAATAATAATAATAACTAGAATTTTGCAATTTCTGGAGAAATTGCGTGTGAAGGCGAAATGTATGAATAACTTTTTCGGGGAATGCTGCCGAACGATGTTGAAACGTGTTGAATTACTTGAGAAATGTAGAATATTTGGAGAATTTGTGGTGAATTTCAAAATTGAAAGTTTGGAATATTTGGTAAGTGGGAAGTTGTGGAATAGGTAGGCAAAAGATGAACAGCTGAAAGTTGGAATGGGTTGAAAAATGTAGAAATTAGAGTAAAAAACGAAATTTGGGAGAATTTGGTTGAATTTCAAATTTCGAATTTTTGGTAAGTGGGAAATTGTGGAATAGGTAGGCAAAAGATGTACAGTTGAAAGTTGGAACGGGTTGAATCAGTTAAAAAATGTAGAAGTTAGAGCAAATGTTGAATCCCCATAGAGAATGAATGGGAAAATAAGAAAAAGCAATTGCGCCAAAATCTTTCTAAATTTGGAACAAAACAAAAAAAACGGCCTCAGGAGGTTCACTTTTGGGGTAAAAATGTTGAAACGGGTTATATCGGACAAAAAACGAAGACGTAAGCGCAAATGTAGCTATTTGGGGCACTTAGTGTTGAAATAAGGTCACTTCCGGCTTGATTCGGGTCATTTCCGGTCTAATTTGGGTCACTTCCGGTTTATTTGGGTCACTTCCGGTTTAAAACAGGTCACTTCCGGTTTAGCTGAGGTCACTTCCGGTTTATTTGGGGTCACTTCCGGTCCAAAAGGGTCACTTCCGGTTCATTTGGGGTCACTTCCGGTTTGATTTGGGGTCACTTCCGGTTTACCAGAGGTCACTTCCGGTCTATTTGGGGTCACTTCCGGTTTATTTGGGTCACTTCCGGTTTAATTTGGGTCACTTCCGGTTCGTCTGAGGTCACTTCCGGTTTATAAGGGGTCATTTCCGGTCTAAAAAGGTCACTTCCGGTACATTTGGGGTCACTTCCGGTTTGATTTGGGGTCACTTCCGGTTTACCTGAGGTCACTTCCGGTCTATTTGGGGTCACTTCCGGCCGGTTTAATTTGGGTCACTTCCGGTTCGTCTGAGGTCACTTCCGGTTTATTAGGGGTCATTTCCGGTCTAAAAAGGTCACTTCCGGTACATTTGGGGTCACTTCCGGTTTGATTTGGGGTCACTTCCGGTTTACCTGAGGTCACTTCCGGTCTATTTGGGGTCACTTTCGGTTTGATTTGGGCCACTTCCGGTTCATTCTGGGTTCATTGGTGGCACTTCAGGGTCATCCAAGATGGCCGCCACACTGGAATTGGGGGTCAAGGGTTGAATTGTGTAAGCATAGTGGAAGTGGGGGTGAATGGGAGTGAATGTGGGAAGAATAAGGTGAATTAAGTGAATAAATTTGGAATGGGTTGAATCTGTTGAAAAATGTAGAAATGAGAAGGGAAAAAGGAATTGGGTGTGAATTTCAAAATAAAAGATGTGAAGTTTTTGGTAAGTGGGAAGTTGTGGAATAGGTAGAAAAATGATGAACAGTTGAAAGTTGGAATGGGTTGAATCGGTTGAAAAATGTAGAAATGAGAAGGAGAAACGGAAATATTGGAGAATTGGGTGTGAATTTCAAAATAAAAGATGTGAAGTTTTTGGTAAGTGGGAAGTTGTGGAATAGGTAGAAAAATGATGAACAGTTGAAAGTTGGAATGGGTTGAATCGGTTGAAAAATGTAGAAATGAGAAGGGAAAAGGAATTGGGTGTGAATTTCAAAATAAAAGATGTGAAGCTTTTGGTAAGTGGGAAGTTGTGGAATCAGTAGAAAAATAATGAACAGTTGAAAGTTGGAATGGGTTGAATCGGTTGAAAAATGTAGAAATTAGAGTAGAAAAACGAAATTTTAGAGAATTTTGGTTGAATTTCAAAATAAAAGATGTGAAGTTTTTGGTAAGTGGGACGTTGTGGAATAGGTAGGCAAAAGATGAACAGTTGAAAGTTGGAACGAGTTGAATCGGTTGAAAAATGTAGAAGTTAGAGGTGAAAAACGAAATTTTGTGAAAATTTGTCGGAATTTTTAACGTGAAAACGTGAAATTTTCGAATTTGGGAATTTTGGGAATGTCGAGAATCCTTCCGAATGTGATTAGAATGTGCTGAATGATGTGAATTTCAAATTGGAACGACGTAAATGTGAAATGTCGAATGTGCCATTAAGAATGAATGGGGAAAAATTTGTCGGAATTTTGGGAATTTTGCGGAATCGGAAAATTTTCGGAACGAGCAAAATACAAGCGCTCGTCGCGTGAATATTTGGAATACGTGAAAAGTGGAATGGAGTGAATCGGATGAATTATGTGGAAGATGAAACGTGTCAAAAAAGTGTGGAGAAACGTAGAGAATAATAATAATAACTAGAATTTTGCAATTTCTGGAGAAATTGCGTGTGAAGGCGAAATGTATGAATAACTTTTTCGGGGAATGCTGCCGAACGATGTTGAAACGTGTTGAATTACTTGAGAAATGTAGAATATTTGGAGAATTTGTGGCGAATTTCAAAATAAAAGATGTGAAGTTTTTGGTAAGTGGGAAGTTGTGGAATAGGTTGAAAAATGATGAACAGTTGAAAGTTGGAATGGGTTGAATCGGTTGAAAAATGTAGAAATGAGAAGGGAAAAAGGAATTGGGTGTGAATTTCAAAATAAAAGATGTGAAGGTTTTGGGAAGTTGTGGAATAGGTCGAAAAATGATGAACAGTTGAAAGTTGGAATGGGTTGAATCGGTTGAAAAATGTAGAAATGAGAAGGGAAAAGGGAATTGGGTGTGAATTTCAAAATAAAAGATGTGAAGTTTTTGGTAAGTGGGAAGTTGTGGAATAGGTAGAAAAATGATGAACAGTTGAAAGTTGGAATGGGTTGAATCGGTTGAAAAATGTAGAAAGGAGAAGGGAAAAGGGAATTGAGTGTGAATTTCAAAATAAAAGATGTGAAGTTTTTGGTAAGTGGGAAGTTGTGGAATAGGTAGAAAAATGATGAACAGTTGAAAGTTGGAATGGGTTGAATCGGTTGAAAAATGTAGAAATGAGAAGGGAAAAGGGAATTGGGTGTGAATTTCAAAATAAAAGATGTGAAGTATTTGGGAAGTTGTGGAATAGGTAGAAAAATGATGAACAGTTGAAAGTTGGAATGGGTTGAATCGGTTGAAAAATGTAGAAATTAGAGTACAAAAACGGAATTTGAGAGAATTTTGGTTGAATTTCAAAATAAAAGATGTGAAGTTTTTGGTAAGTGGGAAGTTGTGGAATAGGTAGAAAAATGATGAACAGTTGAAAGTTGGAATGGGTTGAATCGGTTGAAAAATGTAGAAATGAGAAGGGAAAAGGAAATTGGGTGTGAATTTCAAAATAAAAGATGTGAAGTTTTTGGTAAGTGGGAAGTTGTGGAATAGGTAGAAAAATGATGAACAGTTGAAAGTTGGAATGGGTTGAATCGGTTGAAAAATGTAGAAATGAGAAGGGAAAAGGAATTGGGTGTGAATTTCAAAATAAAAGACGTGAAGCTTTTGGTAAGTGGGAAGTTGTGGAATCGGTAGAAAAATAATGAACAGTTGAAAGTTGGAATGGGTTGAATCGGTTGAAAAATGTAGAAATGAGAAGGGGAAAGGAAATTGGGTGTGAATTTCAAAATAAAAGATGTGAAGTTTTTGGTAAGTGGGAAGTTGTGGAATAGGTAGAAAAATGATGAACAGTTGAAAGTTGGAATGGGTTGAATCGGTTGAAAAATGTAGAAATGAGAAGGGAAAAGGAATTGGGTGTGAATTTCAAAATAAAAGACGTGAAGCTTTTGGTAAGTGGGAAGTTGTGGAATCGGTAGAAAAATAGTGAACAGTTGAAAGTTGGAATGGGTTGAATCGGTTGAAAAATGTAGAAATGAGAAGGGAAAAGGAAATTGGGTGTGAATTTCAAAATAAAAGATGTGAAGTTTTTGGTAAGTGGGAAGTTGTGGAATAGGTAGAAAAATGATGAACAGTTGAAAGTTGGAATGGGTTGAATCGGTTGAAAAATGTAGAAATGAGAAGGGAAAAGGAATTGGGTGTGAATTTCAAAATAAAAGATGTGAAGCTTTTGGTAAGTGGGAAGTTGTGGAATCAGTAGAAAAATAATGAACAGTTGAAAGTTGGAATGGGTTGAATCGGTTGAAAAATGTAGAAATTAGAGTAGAAAAACGAAATTTTAGAGAATTTTGGTTGAATTTCAAAATAAAAGATGTGAAGTTTTTGGTAAGTGGGACGTTGTGGAATAGGTAGGCAAAAGATGAACAGTTGAAAGTTGGAACGAGTTGAATCGGTTGAAAAATGTAGAAGTTAGAGGTGAAAAACGAAATTTTGTGAAAATTTGTCGGAATTTTTAACGTGAAAACGTGAAATTTTCGAATTTGGGAATTTTGGGAATGTCGAGAATCCTTCCGAATGTGATTAGAATGTGCTGAATGATGTGAATTTCAAATTGGAACGACGTAAATGTGAAATGTCGAATGTGCCATTAAGAATGAATGGGGAAAAATTTGTCGGAATTTTGGGAATTTTGCGGAATCGGAAAATTTTCGGAACGAGAAAAATACAAGCGCTCGTCGCGTGAATATTTGGAATACGTGAAAAGTGGAATGGAGTGAATCGGATGAATTATGTGGAAGATGAAACGTGTCAAAAAAGTGTGGAGAATAAAAGAGAATAATAATAATAATAGAGAATGGTGTAGAATAACATATGTGTGAAGGCCTTCGCCTTCACACAATAATAATAGAGAATGGTGTAGAATAACATATGTGTGAAGGCCTTCGCCTTCACACAATAATAGAGAATGGTGTAGAATAACATATGTGTGAAGGCCTTCGCCTTCACACAATAATAAAGTAAATGGAGTAGAATAACATAAGTGTGAAGGCCTTCGCCTTCACACAATAATAGAGAATGGTGTAGAATAACATATGTGTGAAGGCCTTCGCCTTCACACAATAAAGGACAGGAATAACAATAGTGTGAAGGTCTTCACCTTCACACTAATAAAGTGAATGGAGTAGAATAACATATGTGTGAAGGCCTTCGCCTTCACACAATAATAGAGAATGGTGTAGAATAACATATGTGTGAAGGCCTTCGCCTTCACACAATAATAATAGAGAATGGTGTAGAATAACATATGTGTGAAGGCCTTCGCCTTCACACAATAATAATAGAGAATGGTGTAGAATAACATATGTGTGAAGGCCTTCGCCTTCACACAATAACTAGAATTTTGCAATTTCTGGAGAAATTGCGTGTGAAGGCGAAATGTATGAATAACTTTTTCGGGGAATGCTGCCGAACGATGTTGAAACGTGTTGAATGACTTGAGAAATGTAGAATATTTGGAGAATTTGTGGTGAATTTCAAAATTGAAAGTTTGGAATATTTGGTAAGTGGGAAGTTGTGGAATAGGTAGGCAAAAAATGAACAGTTGAAAGTTGGAATGGGTTGAATCGGTTGAAAAATGTAGAAACCTTTGTGGAAAATAAGGATGCTGAGGACAAAAATACTGCTGCTTTGACGTTGGGGATGTCTGGATAATCTGCAGTAAAATCGGAAACACCAAAAATAAATCCTCTATCCACATTAAAAATAAAATAACAGTTTATTTAAAAGTTGACAGAATTACATTGCATGTCCAATGAAAAAATATGCACATCTCTTAAAACTAGTTACAAATGTAAGGCTGTGTGTGCAATTGTTACAGACAGAAATGATGAAGACAGCTGATCCGCTGTGCAACATTTATTTTCAGCGTCCTCTACTGGCGAAAATACATATTGCACTTGGGCGCATGGGTTTCTTCCATAGAAAAAAAAAACTTCCTATAAACCAAAAGTTCTGGGGAGGCAAGTGCCACATAATGTTGATCTTTTATTTATCAATGTATGCAAACAAATGGTTTTTATGTATTATCTATCCATTTACCTGGTCGTTTATTACACCCAAAAGCTAATATAGCTTTTTCTATACGATAGACATCCATTGTACATTCTCATATTAACCTTGAGAGGGTTTAAAAAAATATTTACGTACCATCTTTGTCGTTGCCTAATGGATCTGTCCAGGTTCCCCCTTGCTTAGTTGTGCGTTTTTTCGTTCGTGTCCACCGTGTTGCTTAAGGTGAGTCAGTTCCACATGGACTATGGAAAATGTGAGTCGGCAGACAGTGCATATTTTCCTCACACTTTTTGACAAATCTATTTTCTGCTTCACTGTCCACTCGGCAAGTTGGAAACTTGTGTGCTTCTTTTTAGTAATACTTACTCTCTTGCGGTCGCAGTAACTGCCTGGAACGCGTCCATGCTGCTGAGTTAACTTCTGCAATCTACTTTGTGGTGCCACCGCACATGAGATGATCGCATTCCGTATTGTTTTCTATGTTCTTTGGACAGCAGGCCAAAGAACGCTACCGTAAATTCTATCTATCAATCTAGAATGGGAAAACATGCGACATCTGAGAAACATTTTCGAAATAAACCATAGTATTCCAGAATACTAAGATAAAGACAGCAGAAGTTACAAATATCCCGAAATAAGGCATGGGTAAAATACCAATACTATAGATTAAAATAGATTAAAATCATATACTATACATTAATACCATTAACTACACATTGAAACAATATATTTGCGACTGTATTTGCTATAAACAAAATAATAAACTGGGTCACCTAATTCGGCGGATGACGTTGCCTCTCTCTCTCTCTCTCTCTCTCTCTGTCTCTCACGTGTAACGTCAGTGTTCCAACTTGGTGTCGTGGAGCCACGCCAGCATCTCTGGTTGCAAGTCGAAGAGGCCGGCCTCTGAGGGTGGTCTCTATAGGGGGCAGATGTTGATGAAGTGGTGAAATATATTATCATAATTTAATAAAAATGAATAAAATAAACAATTATTATTTTGTGCCTTTAACTTTAAACTTTAATAGTAGAACATTTTAAACAGAACAAACAACACAAAATACAAATAACAGAACAAAAAAAAAAAATACCACAAAAACCCCTCTAGGGCAGTGCTTCTCAAATAGTGGGGCGCGCCCCCCTTGCTATTCCTGGGGGGGCGCGCGTGACCCTGGGGAACAGGCTTTTTTTTTGGCAGTACTAGAATAAAGTGTAATTGCGGGTTTACTACAGCAGGGGGCAGTGGCGCTCTCATTGTTACTTCTGTCACGTTTGCGAATGTGCAACATTTTACAACTTACAAGACAAGTTAGGATAGTCACGGTGGGGAGGGGGGGGCGCGAATAGATTTCTTCTTGCTAGGGGGGGGCGTAACAGAAAATAATTGAGAAGCACTGCTCTAGGGGAAGATTAGGGCCATCTGGGAATTTTTGGTTCCACTCCTCTAATGGAACCATTCTGGTGGCATTGGTGGCGTCCACAAGCTCCACCTGTTCACCTTTGATTTTAAAGGCCACAAAGCGAAAGGGCTCTTCTTCCAGTTCCTGCGCAAAGAAATTTCATGACAATTTATTATGTTTGAAACACCACGAGAAAACATGATGGATGGATGGATGGATGGATGGGGTTGGGTAGGTAGGTAGGTAGGTAAGTAGTAGGGGTGTAACGATACATCGATACACATCGATTAATCGATATAATGCTCTACGATTTATTGGCATCGATGCTAAAGGTAAACATCGATTTATATCGCCGTGTTTGACCTCGGACATTAGACGCGACTTTATTTTGAAATCCAGTTCATTGTTGCTTGCTTCCTCTCTCCGGGAGCAGTGCGCCCGGCGTTGTTGTGTTGTGAGCAGAGCACGTGCGTGAAAGGGGAGGCGACAACTAGTACGCGGCTCCTGGGCTGGTGCTATGGCTAGTGTCCAAAGAGACGAGGAAATTTGCTCCCCTTTAGGCTTCAAGTCATTCGTTTGGAAGCACTATGGATTCCAAAGAAAAGACGGCTCAACGGACAAGACACGTGCAGTTTGTAAATCCTGCCATGCGGTGATCAAATACTCAGGGAGCACAAATCTCGCCGCACATTTAAAGAAAAAACACGACATCAAAGTTCAGTGTTAAAATAAGCACTTTGTATACTACAATACTCTTGTAATTTCCTAAATAAAGAGTTTGCAGTACCTTGTTGATTTTGCGTATGAATTGTTATAAATCAGGATATTGTTCTATATTTTTTATTAAAAAAAAAAAAAAAATCGATCGTAGAGCACTATATCGCGATATATCGTGAATGAATCGCAGCAGGCTTTAAGATATCGGCAAATATCGTATCGTAGTTCTTTATATCGATATTATATCGTATCGTGAAAAAACCCGCGATTTACACCCCTAGTAAGTAGGTATGTAGCTTGGTTAGATATAGATATATAAACAGACAGACAGACAGCCAGCTGTATCTGAGACAATATCCTACAAAGTTGGTGATCCAGATATTGAGAAAACTCCTAAAGCATGAATCTGACTTCAACCTTAATGATGGTGAGCCACTGATAGCAGTGCATCCCAAGTAAATAACAGTATTGATTCAATTGAGAACACCTTTGTTTATACACATAAAAAACTGCTTGCTTTAGGTACCTTTATTACAGTATTTTCTGTGGAGTGGAGCTCTACGCCACTAGAAGATGATGTTGTCATGTGTGTCATGGACAGCCGCTGTCCAAGTTTGACATGGAAAAAGTTGGTTTCGCGCCATGTGAGGACCTTAATTTCTCTTTGATCCTGTAATGAAAATGACAAATTAGTACTAGTTGTTGAAATGTAGATCTAGGCTAAGGCAACATGATGCCCTAAGGGACCTTACTCAGGTGAAATGAGAGTGTGACAGATATCTTTACTGAGACACACACACACTCTCTCTCACTCTCTCTCTCACTCTCTCGCGACACAATCAACAGATTAGCATTAGCAATACGCTATCGCAATACAACAACAAAAATCAGCTATAAAACTGAAAATTATCGCCCATATTCTAATAACCGCCCTGTGTGTGTTAGCGATAGCATAAATAAAACATTGATACCTCTAATTATCGCCCATGCTGCTAAAAAATTCCCCCCAAAACTTACGTTTTCCTCCGCGACCACATGCCGACGTCATTGCGCAAGTTTAAATATGACTGATTTGACAGCGCGTTGAATGTCCCTTTTAAATTGTTTTTCTTCATAAACTATGATACAATTACACTCGTCACTCCGCAACAATATCCTCCTCACACAATTACGTTCTCGGGGCATGGGCTCGAACAAGACGATCGCGTTAATATGACGTGTACAACACGTGATATGCGACGGTAGCGTGTCGCATCGATAGAGCGTCAATTGACGCACCCCGCTGTTAGAGGTAGCTCAAAACAGCCGCTGTCCTCGTGTTAAGAACACCAGTTAGATACTACATAAGGAAAATATACATATTATCGCCCTTTTGAGTGCCCCTTGGCAATCGGACAATAATGGGTGATAATTTGAATAAATACGGTAATTTAATAAAACGGGTACCTTAAATGCACGGAAGACTTTGCTTGTAATGATTTTATACAGCCGCTAAGTGTCAGTGTCGAGCAACTGAATCAAGATCGCGATCGTATTTGCAATAGAAATATAATAAAACTAGGTCACTTAAATACGAAATATGACTTTGCTGGTAATGATTTTCAACATCCACCAGTGCTGAGCAACAGAATCAACAGAACTGTACTGCTTATCACTCATCATATTGCACATTTAGCAAAGTTTAGTAAAGACCTACTTACTTTTTTTCTGGTTTCGTTGTACCTTATGTGGTTATCAAGCCAGCCTATGAAAGGAAAACTAAATATGTCCAAATAAGTTGAATTTTGGTGTAGGAATATTCAATAATAATTGATCATAATTAAAAAAAAAAAACAGTTGGAAAAATATGGGGAGAAGAAAAATTAAAGTATCTATTGAATTGATACAACTAATACATTTAATATAATGATGCAATACACAATTTATACACGGACAACAAAATATAACTAAGTGGTGAAATATATTATCATAATTTAGATTAAATTAATTCAATTTAATAAAAATAAATAAAATAAACAATGACTATTTTGTGCATTTAAATTTAAACTTTAATCATAGAACATTTTAAACAGAACAACAAACAAGTAACAAGAAATACAAACAATAGAACAAAATATAAAACAAAATTACCACAAAAACCCCTCTGGGGGAAAATTAGGGCCCTCGGGGAATCTTTGGTTCCAGTCAACCAAAGGGACGCTTTTGGTGCCATTGTTATCATTGACAAGCTCCACGTTGTCGCCTTTTATTTTGAAGGCCACAACGTGAAACACTTCTTCCAGTTCCTGCGCAAAGAAATGTTTTGACAATTTATTATGGGTTTAAAACACCACGAGAAAACATGATGCATGGATGGCAGACAGGCAGACAGGCAGACAGATAAAAAACGTAAAACCTAAAACAATTTGATTAATTTCATGACCATAATCACAACCACAATGATTTTATACAGTCAGGGAAGCAAGTGAAATTGCATGTCTTCCTGATAGAGCTGTATCTGAGACAAAATCTTACAAAATTGGTGATCCAGATTTAGAGAAAACTCTAAAGCATGATTCTGACTTGAGCCTTGATGATGATGAGCCACTGATAGCAGTTTATCTCAAGTAAATAACAGTATTGTTTAAATTTAAAATACCTTTGTTTATACACGGGAAAAAACTGCTTGCTTTAGGTACCTTTATCAGAGTATTTTCTGTGGAGTGGAGCTCCACCCCATCAGAACATGACGTCATCATGTGCGTCATGGATAGCCGCTGTCCAACTCTTACTTCAAAAAGGTTGGTCTCTCGCCACCTGAGGACCTTTATTTCCCTTTGATCCTATAATGAAAATGTCAAATTAGTACTAGGTGTTGGAATGTAGATTTACGCTGCAATTACAAAAGCAACATGATGCCCTAAGGGACCTTACTCAGGTGAAATGAGAGTGTGATCTATATCTATATTTAGACACACACATGCGCACGCACGCACACATAGTGTGAGAGAGAAAGAACAGTCAGTTTACTTTTTTCAAATAAAAGATGCCCAATGGCACCGGCATCCCGCGCGTCAGCACCATCCTTATGGGGCGCATCTAAAAAACAAAGACAAATTAAACAGCAATACTTCATGAAGGAGAGGGAACGAAAAGAGAGATTAATCTTACAGCAGAGACAATGCCAACTGTTGTAAAGAGGACACCCTCCTCATGGCAAATGTCCTTCAATGGTTTGGTGACACTTGAAGGGTACAGGAGAGCTGTGCCCTTCTCCTCAAAATGGGCCGGCACCTCCATCGTCCCAGCCACATAGATGGAGGTGTTGTGCCGGGAGAGGAGGACCCCTTCCTCTCTTCCCCGGCCAAAATTTATAAAGCGGAATGTACCTCCGACAGAGACGTCGGAGGCTAAATTTGGAAACAAAATAAATTTACAAAGACGGTGGCCGTCACAGAGCGCCACTACTGTGTTGCAGTGGGAGGCCCTGGCCTCCACTGTCCCATCCCCTTTTAAGACCCATCGCGAGTACTTTGTAATTGTTTTTAAGGCCACTACTTTGGCCGTGAGCGCCGCCGGCAACTGGTGTAGGGTCCATAGGTTTTCCATTCTGAAAAAAAATGAAAATAATAACTGATCATCAGAGACATAATTACTACAGCACTTATATATGGTTTAATTAGTCTACATGATGACAGAAATTGGTTATAAAATAACAGCCCTACCCCTTTGGAAGCACAATGGTTAATGTCCTAAATGGCGATTGTTTAATTGTTTTTCTATCTATCTATCTATCTATCTATCTATCTATCTATCTATCTATCTATCTATCTATCTATCTATCTATCTATCTATCTGTTTATTTATTTATGTATTTATTTATTTATTTATTTATTTCCAATGGACTACTTCCAGTTTTGTGTATTTTGGAAGATGTTAAGAGTTGACTCCTTTGATCTACAATTTCATCCCCTACATAATTTTGGAAACTCATATGTTGACACTTGATTTTGTATTTGTTATAGTGAAATAAACATCTGCATACTACTGCCAGAAACGGTGCTGAGAGTTGACTGATCTAGCCGCGAACTCGCATGATTGACAGCGCCACGGTTTTTTTTTCTGGCCGCGCACGAGTTCCCAGGCTTTTTTCCCAAATGCGGCATGGATCAAAAGACGTGTCCATCCAGCCTTGTTAAGGCGGAATCACAATGTTATAACACGGATAAAACAATATTGCCCATTTATAATTGTACAAATACGTTTATACAATATGACTCGGATTATTTGCTCATTTCGTTTTAGAGATACGCACTACTGAATGATATTTAGTAAAGACAAGATGTACATTCACTGTCTGTCTCAAAAACTAAACCATTTGAAGAAATATATTGTTCAAGAGATGCTTACTAATGGATCAATTTTTTTGAGGACATAGGTAAAATATATATTATAATATACATTTTTAAGGTCATAGGACTAATTTAATAGTTTTACACTTGCCGTCGTGCGCGAGGTTTATTTCGGTTTTTTTCTTGAATATCAGCTCTTCTTCAACCAAATCGGTACAATTGTTATTAAACATTAAGAAACGGACCTGAAGACCTCTTACTCAAATTCGCGTGTACAGGCCTTTTAAGAAACATTTTAAAAAGCCTGTCTGAACACGCGGAAAAGTGAGGATGTTACTTAATTTTCACCCAGTTTAAAGTAGTAAATACTAATTTACAGAGTAACACAATGGTCTACAGTACAACACTAGACTACAAAGTGTTTATAAATGTTTTGGGAAAATCAAATTTCGGACTGGGTTGAGCGAGCTACTTACCTCTTTCGACGTCTGGGAAAGTCTGATGCGAACTTGTGTGCGCCCCAATATCTTTGCGGGTAGTGGGAAATTTAAGTGCAGCTAGGCTAAACAGAAATGCAACATTTGGATATGCAACATTTGGATATGCAATCGATAAAAAGAGTGTCAGACACACATATCCCTGTAAATTCGTCTGAAATGTGACTAAACGATTGAGTGAACATGTTTCAGCACTTTAAGATTTTGTTCATGATATACTACGATCACAGTCCTTGTGAATTCAGATTTCTATGAACGTAGCACAACCCCGCCCCCATTCAACATTAATAAGATATTAATTACACACGGAAGAAAGAAAAATAATAACTGCTAAACACATCATGTGAATTGTGATTATACAATTGAGAGCTGTCAGTCATGGTCAAAACATATTTTCGACCATGATCGCGGTTCTAGAATAGAATAGAATACAATAGATCTTTATTTGTCATTGTCACCTGTACAACTAAATTTAAAAAGTGCCAACCGATCCACGCATGAGATAAAAAAATAAATAGAATAATTAAAAAAAAAAGTGTTTAGGAGCAGATTGTTCTCTCCGCACCACTCCGATAGCCGGACCACTTCGTCCCTGTAGGCAGACTCATCCCCCTTTGAGATGAGTCCCACCACGGTTGTGTCGTCCGCAAATTTCACAATGATGTTGCTGCGATGGGCGGGGGTGCATGCATGTGTGTAGAGCGTGTAAAGCAGTGGGCTCAGTACGCAGCCCTGTGGGGAGCCGGTACCGAGACTGAGAGGTGTGGATGTATGACGGCCCACTCTCACCGTCTGGCTGCGACCCGTCAGGAACGTCATTCTCTGCAGCCAATTGTCGTTCACCAAATATAAATTGGCAATTACTAAGTGGTGAAATACATGGGCATATGAACATAATGAATTAGTATTCTTAAACGAATAGATGTCTGATTTGTGTATTTTGTAAGATGCTGAATGTTGACTTTTATCTAGCAGCGCAAATCTGCGTGTACGCGACTTTTCTAAAATTTAGAAAATGTATGTACACGCAAATGTCTAGTAAATGAAATGTGAGGATATTGGAATACTTAATAATTTTCACAAAGTTTAAAGTGGCGAGTAATAATTTCCACAATAACACCGAACCGCAATAGTTTACAGAGCACCGGCTCTGATTGGCTACCATAACGCTGCCTTAGCCAACCGCTCACATAATTGGGCGCTGGCTTAGACAACCGCTCACGTAATTGGGCGCTGCCTTAGCCAATCGCTCACCGATTTATTACGTTAACCCGGAAACTCCTGATTTTGGGAGGAATTAGTTTTTTTTTTTTTTTTATTGAATCAAAGAAGTAATACATGAAATAATATAAATAACTTTCGGAAACTCTGAAAAAGTATGAATAAATTGGGCTTGACTCGAAAGTGTTCAAATTCATGTTAAAAAAGTTAAAGTTAAAGTCCCAATGATGGTCACACACACATCTGGGTGTGGTGAAATTTGTCCTCTGCATTTAACCCATCCCCGTGTGATTTTAATCCATCCCCTGGGGGAGAGGGGAGCAGTGAGCAGCAGCGGTGCCGCACTCGGGAATCAGTTGGTGATCTAACCCCCCAATTCCAACCCTTAATGCTGAGTGCCAAGCAGGGAGGCAATGGGTCCCATTTTTATAGTCTTTGGTATGACCCGGCCAGGGTTTGAACCCACAACCTTCCAGTCTCAGGACGGACACTCTACCACTAGGTCACTGAGCTGTTTAAATATTGGAAACAAAATATAATAAATCACACACAAGAGAAGGGAAAAAATAGTGCCTTTTGGGACAAAATACAGGTTTTTTAATTGAGTCAAAGAAGTAATGCAATAAATAATATAAATAACTTTCAAAAACGCTGAAGACATAACAAATAAAAACATATCAAGTATTTTACTGATTCAATAGATAATAATCGCTGTGTGCCCTGCGATTGGCTGGCAACCGGTTCAGGGCGTCCCCCACCTACTGCCCGATGACGGCTGGGATATGATCCAGCACACCCGCGGCCCGCGTGGGGACTAAGCGGTTCAGAGAATGAATGGATGGATGGATGTTATGTTAATTTCAGTGTTATTTTTTAAGAGTTTAAGTGCAACATGATTGAAGACGCTGTTATACAAAAGATAATGCAAACATAATTTGAGGCAAAAAATATAATAAATAAATAAATAAATAAATAAATAAATAAATAAATAAATAAATAAATAAATAAATAAATAAATAAATAAATAAATAAATAAATAAATAAATAAATGGATAAATGAATGAATGAATGACTGAATGACTGAATGAGAACAGAAAACAGACTGTATCTGAGGCTTAGTAGAGTAAAATCAGAGGCTTCCGACTGTTAAAGGCCAAGCTGTTCTTTGTCTGCATTTCTGGATGCGTGTAGAACCACAGGCAAGACCCAAGAACATACTAAAAATAAAACATGAAAGATGTGTTGAGGAAAAGGAGCAAAATGCTTCATGAAAATATTCCTTGATGGTTACTCACAGAAGAATCAGAAGAAGTCCTGTGTGTTACCATGCTGGTTTGGGAGTTTGTGTTTCATGTTACCATGCTGGTTTGGGAGTTTGTGTTTCATGATGCTGGCCTCCGTTGTACAGGTCTTTTGGAAAGTCTTGGCTCTCCCTGTGCTATAATATAACATCATAATTAATTCATTTTGAAAAATCACATTACAATACAGTCATAAATCAAGCATATGTACAACTTGTGTCCATCTTGAGTGAATGATATGAACACATTCAATTTGGAATCACAATTACTTACCTGTTGCTTGGAGTCAATAGAAAAGGAGAATAACACTGGTCCCATGGATCTTCTTAAAATTCTCTCTCTCTCTCTCTCTCTCTCTCTCTCTCTCTCGTGTAACGTCAGCGCTCCAACTTGGTGTCGTGGAGCCACGCCAGCATCTCTGGTCCCAGGTCGAAGAGGCCGGCCTCTGAGGGTGGTCTATATGTTGGTGTAGGTGTTGATGGTGTGGTCGGCTGTCTGCTCGAGGGCTCCGCACTCGCATGCCGCACTGTCCGCCAGACCCCACTAGACATGTTGAAGCGCCCAACACCAGTTCTTAAGCGGTTCAGTGTGGTCCACTGCTGGCGAGGTAGTTCGTCTCCTCCTATGGCGCCGTCTCCTGGTTCCCAGACATAACTGTGCATGAGGGAGGGGCCAGCTGCCTCCCACTCCTGCTTCCAAGCTGCTGCCAGCCAGGCATCTCTGGAGATGTCTTCAGGGATGGAATTGAGCATCTCTTGTGCTGCCATGTTGTAGGGGTGGCGTGCCTTGAGTCTGCTTGGGAGTCATTCGTCCATGATGAATGTTTTTGCATGCTCAAGGTCTTTGTGGAGAAAAAAGGACAATCCAGCAAAGTTGATTGAAAATGTATGATTGTACAGAGGGCTTACACAAGCTTAACTATAAATTACAACATGTTACAATTTTATAATTACATTACAATAAGGTGATATGTCATGCCTACCTCTGGCCTCCATTCTGGGATGAACTGCTTTCGCCAGATAAAAACTGTTAAAATACAAAGGAGTGAAATAGCAGCATTTACTCTCTTTAGAAAGAAAGGAAAAAACATGTTTCATGACGAGCAACTTACCTCATCTGTTTTCTGTTCTCGCCTGGTGATTATGACATTCAAAAAAATTCAAAATAAAAGTTCAAAACAATTAAAAAATTAAAATGTAAAAGGCCTTCCCTTAACTCATCTTTAAAATTTGATTGTAAAATAAAGGTTTAAAAGGTTAAAATTTGATTGTAAAATAAAGGTTTAAAATTTTAAAATTTGATTGTAAAATAAAGTTTTAAAAGGTTAAAATTTGATTGTAAAATAAAGGTTTAAAAGGTTAAAATTTGATTGTAAAATAAAAGTTTAAAAAGTTAAAAAGTCTCCTCTCAACCATAAGTTAATTTAAAAATGTAAAAAGGTAAAAGTTTTAAAAGTTAAAATTTTAAAAAAATAAAAGTAACATTTTTAAAAATTAAAACGTTAAGTTAAGGGAAGGCTTTTTAAAAATAAAAAGTTGAGTTAAGGGAAGGCTTTTTAAAAATTAAAAAGTTGAGTTAAGGGAAGGCTTTTTGAAATTTTAATAAGCCTCTGCCTTCCCTTAACTCAACGTGATTCCTCACCGACCCCCAACCACTATTCCAGCAGGTTTCTTTCATTTGTCATTTTGAGCAACTTTCGCCCCAGATCCCATCTCACCTAAAGGCAACAAATCACCCACCACATCCCACCACTAATATTATACACTTACGACAACGTTCACGTTCTGATTTCCATCCTTTTTGCAAATGCTGAACCACATGATTTAGCTGTGACTTACCTTTCAGTGGCCAAAACACAGAAAACAGGATTGTGATAGCTGTAGTACGTTTGCAAGACACCTGAATGAAGAGCACACTGAGGTCGAGAGACAAAAATTAAGTCAAGCAATGTGTTTTTGTCAGTGGTAGCAGTGGTTATGAGTTGTGTGTAACCTGTTGAGCGAAACAAATCGAGAATGGGCTTGAATGAGGCAGATAGCATATCTTCATTAAAATCTCCACATACCAAGATCTGATGATGGTCCATTACTTCAAGGTACCGCAAGAGATTTCCCAAGCTTGGCAGAAAAGTGCGCAGACTGTTGCCTGGAGGCCTGTAAACGGCAGCAATCAACACATTGAGGGGAGCTTCAAGTTTCACCACAACAAATTCAATGTCGGTCACACCCTGTATGTATTTCTTTTCCTGGGCTGCAATGTGACTTTTGACACAGATACCTACGCCGCCACCAAGTTTTGTTGCCAAGTCAGGACAGTTTGTGTAAGAATCTCTTCGGTTCCTGTGAAACATTGTGAAGCCTTCCAAGCAGGCACGTCCATCAGCCACAGATCCTTGAAGGTGTGTCTCTGTGAAGCACAAAACATCAGCAAAGGGCAGCTCGTGGTGGCACCTGATGTCCTGCACATGACAAGACAGCCCTTCGGTGTTATGATGGACGACAACCAGGTGATTTGCTCGATCTACCGACGGCATCACGTGAAGGAGTGGCATGACGCTCTCCAAAGAATCCTCTGCCATCTCAGCAAGAGCAGCAGTGATTTCTGGATTTGCATGAAGTCTTCTCTCGTCCATATGCAGAATATGCAGACCGCTGAGCGAGGTCACTCTACTCAGAGCTACGTACCCCATGCCGTGTTCGAAAACGCCTTTCAGCGAAACAGCAGCCTCTGATGTTGTCATGCCTTGTACCTTGTGGATCGTGCAGGCAAAAGCAAGCTTGATGGGAAACTGTCGGCGCGTCACTCCAGGCTTTTTCAGCTTCTCCTCCTGTCTGTCAATGTACACACGGTTAGCGGCACGCGCTGTGTTACTCACATGATCAAGTTCCAACCCAACTTTCTTTACGCGGGCTTCATTCGGATAGTTGACCAATTCCACAATTTTTCCAAACGTCCCGTTGCACAGACCTGCTTGAACATCAAAATTACGCGTGAGCATAACACGAGCACCAAGGGCAACTCTGATCGAGTCCGGGAGCTCGCTCTTAGCGCCTTGCACAGGGAAAGTTTGCCTCGCCATTCTGCCGGTTTGTTTGTCCTTCTTGTAGTCATCTGCATCAATTTGTACAATGTCCTTATGAAGCAGATCCAGCATCGCAGAGTTATGGCCATCTACCTGTTTATTGGTGGCAAAAACATGCAGAATATGACTTGGACACATTTCTGGAGAAGTGTACCTCGTAGCAAGAAGAGCTCTGTCCAGTTCCGAAAGTTCATCAGACTTTTCTTTCACCCGGAGTCGGTTCAGCAGTTCGGCAAAGGCAACATCGTCTTTCTGCCTCATGATGGCGGTGAGCGTGATCTTTTTGAAGTTGTCACGCCAGTGGTCCAGCCGAGTGGGATCGTACACGCATAGCGGTTTGGACTGTCTCACGGGAGGGAGCTGAAAGAAATCTCCAACAGCAAGAACAGACATGCCACCAAAAGGTAAATTGATGCCTTTGATTTGTATCAACCTGGCATTCACGTAGGCAAAGAGGTCTTTGGACACCATGGAAATCTCGTCGATGATGAGTATTTGGGCGATCGACAGCTCAGCTCTGACTTCGTCCAGTTTATTGCCCAGGCCGTGGTACGGGGGTTTGAGACTTCTCGGCAGTTTGAGCAGACAATGCAAAGTTGTCCCAGAAATGTTGAATGCCGCCGTGCCAGTGAAGGCTGCGAGAACGACCGTCTGTTTGGAAATGTCGGCCTCCTCAGCCAGTCGTGGTAGTCTTTGCAGTATTTTGGTAGCCTCGGTGTGGATACACTTAATGAGATGCGATTTGCCGGTCCCGGCGCCACCGTTGATGTGGTAGAAGAACTGCTCGATGGGCTTTGAGCTACACACACGTTTTATGCACCAATCTCTGACCTTGTAGAAAACAGACGCTTGCTTTTGGTTCAGGTTCCGATACATGTCACGTAACACTGCGGGATCAATGGCAGCAGCTTCTGTCGCAATGGAAATTTCAGACGTTTCTGACCTTACGTTATAGTCCGGGACATTGTCCTCCACGTTGTCATTTGGTTCATCTCTTGCGTTGTTTTCCTCAATGCATTCGAGTCTTTGCAACTCGCTCTCAGGAGCCAGGTGGCACCATTCGTTTATGACGAGCCCGCTCTCCTCCACCTCTTGGATGGCATCGTCAATGTCTTTACTGTGCTTCTCATACCTTTCTCTGTTCCTGTTGACAATTTCGCACACACGCTCCACAGAGTCGTTATATGGTAACTGTACACAGGCATGATCATGAAACAACTGATATGAGGGACAGCGTTCAGATTTTAACTGGCAATTAGCACGATGAGGCAGGTACAGCTTGAGCAAGGAGCAGTAATATTCCTCTGGATTCTTTTGTTCATAGAATTTGCAGTATTTGATGACCGCAGCTTTTTCTTTTCTTTTCTGGACAAAGCCCATGTCGTTCAGCAGAGGCAAAACATTTTTCCCTTTTACCTGTTTGCCATAAACAATTCTGCATGTTGATGCAAAATCAGCCAAGCACATCACTTCAAAGTCCTCCGTTTGGGGTCTGCTTTTATATTTGTCTGGCAGGCCAGTCATCCACACTTCATGAGACTCCTGCGTTTTGCCCTCAAGGAGCGAGAGAGGATAACTCATTTTCAGCGGATTGTCACTCGTTTGTACAAATACCACACTGCGAGAGGACTGTTTCATATGCAAGCCGCACGCGCGTGCGACACACTCCTGAGCACTCACTTCTCTTTTCTTTGAGTACGCTTGCATGATTTGTTTCATTTCATCGCTCTCATTGACATTTTCATTGCGTGAGTTTTCAATAACAGACTTCAGGTATTGACTCAGACCGTGTTCAGCTTTGCTGATGTAGCTGCAGATGTATGAGATGCACGAAAAGGCATTCAGAATGTACTGGATGTCCAAGTTGGCATCCCAGGCAAGAAGCAAATGGCGGTTGTAGTTGTTCACCCAGCAGTCTTTTGGATCTCGCTTGAGCACAACAGAACTCTTTGAGGCGGTCATGTACAAACATTCCACGTACTCGGCGTCAGTGAGCTCGCATTTAGCCAAAAGCTGCGGCAAAGTCAGGGATGAGGTTTCGGGTTCATTCAGCAAACGCTGCACACGAACAAGCTTGTCATTTGCCACCACCTGCTTCTCCTTGTGTTGATCTTGATTTTCACAGGCTACAGGTGTGATGATCATTGTGGTTTCGCACGGTGGTCTGGGAAAACCAAATCGGCAGTTTGCACCTTGGTGTTTGACGCACGTTTTGGTGTGACCTTTGCTGTGCATCTGAACTTCTGTGACTTTTTTATACAACTCGGGTTCCTTTTCTGGGTCCGGCAGCTGAGCCGAGATGTAGCGGGACACAAAATCGCAGATGGCTCCTTCTGAGGCTTCCTCAAATACAGGGGCATCTTTAACCCATATGAGGCAATGAATGTGAGGACTTCCTCTGTGCTGAAACTCCAATCGGTAAAAGTAGTCGACGACTTCACCAATCGGTCGTGCCGGAGAGAGGATCAAATCTCTGAACAGAGCTTCCACACGTTTGTCAAACATGCGCATTGTCGTCACAGGATTGCTGCGCAGAATTTCACACTTCGTGGCCCAGTCAAGTTCAGCAAAATTCACCACCTCACCTTGTTGCGCTTTAATGGCAGTGATAACCTCTTCCCAACGCATTTCGGCAGCAGAAAATGTGCAAAAGAATGTGGGTGTACCCAGCTGTCGGATCATTGCAAAAAGATCTTTGGTGGTTCTTTCCCAATAGGCTGGCGTGCCTCTCAGGGGCGTCATGAAACGGACTGCATCCTTGCTGCGCACCAGTTTTTCAACTTCACGTTTGTCCTGCAGCATAGCATTGTTTATCCTCCGACCATCCCTGGTAAAAGGTTTACCTTTGCGTAGCTGGATTCTCATGCTTGATGTTGCCAGGTAAATTTCAATCACAAACTGAGCAAAAAACAAATAGTTTGTATCACGAGCAAAACGTTCATCCACACAACACAGACGTGTTTTGAAATATTTGCTTGGTGTGACTTTTATTTGTCTCTCTTCATCAAGGGTGTTTTTTCCAGTTGGAAACTGAACTGGAAATGCCATGGCCTCAAGTTTGGGAGTCCTGAAAAAGCTTACGGGGTTATTCCTTTCTGCAGGAGCCACACAGTAAATGCCTTGAGTAAAACTCATAATTTCCTCTGACACATCATTTGGTTGGAGACATGACTCCAGGATAACCCCACCGTTTGGTGCATCACCTTCTTCCACATTTTCAGCACACTGTTGTTGCTGCACATTACCACGTGCATCGTTCTGTGAGTCACTGTTCAATTCACAGAGAGCATCCCTCTCAAATGCGTGGATTGCCTCGAGGTCTTCCTCATTGTAGTCACTCTCGTTCATTTCGTCTTCATCAGAGCCGCTGTCATCATCAGTGAGCGTCGGGTCACAAAGGTCAGCATCGTCGCGAATGGTGATGTTTCTGTACTGCGGATGAATTTGTTTCAGTTTTATCAGGGCACTCATTAACTTGGACCAAGTGACCGTTTGAAATATCTGATGTCCTTTGTAACAAAGTCGTCTTTTCAGTTTCACTCTCAACACCTGAGACCTACTTCTTAGTCTGGGCAAGACATTGACCGTTTCTTCCACTTCTGATGGTACACACACAACATTCCCACGGATGGCTCGTTGTTGACCCTTTGGCAGAGGGACGATTTTGGCAAATGAAATGCATTTTGAAACGAGATGTCTTTCCAGAATATTTAGATCACACAGTTCAGTGGGAATGTCTGCAAGTTGGAGATTGTTAGTTACAGCAAGTGCTGGCATTTTACCATCTTTGAGATGTGCATGGCAGGTGTGACATATCCACTCCATTTTTCTCTCATCCGGTACTTTGCAGCATGTGTTACATTCACGATTACAAACATGAACAAACCTTCGTGTAAGGCAACTTGCAACAACGTCCTTGTTTTTCTTATATTTGGTCAGCTGGCGTACTTGATTGGGAAATAATGCTCTGTGGCAAACTGTGCAAACAAAAGTCGGTCCATTTTTTACCAGAGCTTGGAATAGCGCAACAGCTTTCATGATTGCATGGTCGTTTCTCTCTTTGCATAATCTGTTGATGACTTTGTATTTCTGGAGCAGTTTCATTGCAGTTGTCCTCGTAGATGAATCATGTTTGGCTTTCCAGCGCAAACTCATGTTTTCCTTCTGCTTGGCTCTGAAGGCAGGGTCCTGTGCGTAACGTTCTTTGATGTAAGAACGCTGTTTGCGCCTAAATTCATCGTCATGACCATATCTCTGCTTGATATAGGAACGTTGTTTGTTCCGAAATGTATCGTCATGACCATATCTCTGCTTGATATAGGAACGTTGTTTGTCCCGAAATTGATCGTCACGACCATATCTCTGATGGATGTAGGAACATTTTTTGGTCCGATACTCAACATTATGACTATATTTCTGTTTAACAGAATAGCACTTTTTGGCTCGATATTCATCGTCATGACTATATTTCTGTTTGCTATAAGAACGCTGTTTCATCTTAATTGTGTCATGTTTGCAATAGCGGTCGACTGCAAACAACTTTTGTTTTACACGGAAATTAGGGTCTTGCTGGTAGCGAGTTACTATGTAAGACTTTTTACGTTGTCTAATCTCTGGAGTTTGGCTGTAACTTTCCTTCTTTCTCAGGTTTGCGTTTATTCGCCTTGTTTCTTGTTTTGCAACTCTCGCCATAGCGTTATCAATTATCTTGTGGGCTTGGGTTCGTCTTTGAAATTTTTTCCTTTTGGATTTCACAATTTTCAACACATCTCGTGTTTGTTTTTGTTGCGTACATACCACCTTACTGTTGTCATGTACCCCTCCAATGGACTCGTAGCGTTTGCTCGCACATGGTCTGGACTCACCCGTCACCATACGCTGCGTCATTTCAGCAGCAGACTGGCTTAACATAGCATCATCATTGTGTGTTGTCATAAGAGGTGATTCTGCATCAGTCGCCATTTCACGGTCACTTGCATTATCAATAGGTTGAAAACTTACAGGCATCAATTCATATTGAGTAGTGGGAGCGGCACCAGCCAGAGTAAAAACCTGTATGAGCTTATTTATCAGATCGTTCAAACATGTAAAAAGCATCATGACAGCTGTACCACGTGGTGCACTGGAGGGCGGAGGGAGCCCATCCCTTTCTCTGGCGTGTGGATCAAAATAGCCATATCTTCCTTGGCGGTTTCGGAAAACAGCAATAAACAATGAATTCATGACCAAAAGAGCATAATTTACCTCTGACACCAGGCACTGAAGTCCGTCACAGAGCATCATAAATGCCACATCAGCAATAGAGGAATTGAAAAGACCATACATTGACTGATACTTTATTAACACATGCTGTTTGTGCAAGCCCTTCACAATGGATGGGATTTCATCGGTTGCCAAATGATGGTGTTCGTACCGTCCTTCTGCTTTCAGCACAGCCACAGTAGCCACATAGAACTCATTGCCTCGATCGAGAACAAGGTCCAGGTGAGCACTGGTCACATTCTCTATCTCCTGCAGGAAAGCTAGAAATGTAGCAGAGTTTGCAGCACACTGACTGTTTCTGGAATCAGCATACTTTGGATGATCTTGACTGTAGGATGCCAAAACACATGTTACAGGATCATGAGATGGAGACATCATTACCTCCATAGAGTTTTCAGGTTCAATGGCCATCAATTCTTTGGCAGTTGTTGGTTTATCTGCACTTCCAGAGTCTGTGTTGTTTTTACGCTGTTGCCAGCTTACCTTGGCAGCTTGCGCCTTCTTGCTTTTGCGTGGCATGGCTCGTGTCTTGCACTTTTCTCAATTGGATTCCACACAACAGGTAATAAAGAAGTCTCACCAGTCAGGCCCCGATGCAAGGGGATATATTTCAATGCACAGCCCAAAAAGGGGTTTTGTCTTATCCACAAGTCAGATTGTCTTATCCACAAATCAGATTGTCTTATCCACAAGTCAGATTGTCTTATCCACACATCAGATTGTCTTATCAACACCACAAGATGGACAGTGAGTGAAAGAAGTCAGAGACAAAAGGTGGAGCAGCGATAAAGAGGGTTGGGGTGGGTTGGGGTGGGTTGGGACTCAGTCGGCAGCCTGGGGAGAAGGGGTACAAAAAGCATAAAAGTCAACCACAGTGTTTAAACATTTGTTACAATGGTACCATCTTTCTACTTCTCTTGTAATTCACGTCAGCTTTAAAAATGGTGGCACTGCAACCTTATTTTTACTGTCACTGCTGAACCGCCGTATACTAGAAATTGACTTAAATTAAATTTGCATGACAATTTTTAATAAAATGTGAAATTCGGTTAGCAATTCTTTGCAGAAAAACATGTTTATTATGTGGCCACATAAAATGAATGATAAAATGCACAACAGTAAATGCTAAAAGATTGTAATATTCCTAACAAGAGCATTTGTACATTCAATGTATAAACGCATTTACAAACAGGTGACAGGATCTCTGCATCTAATTGTATGTTGTACAAAGAACAAACAGCATTTTTTACAGTTAAACATCACTATGAAACTTTTATTGCATAATGGGTGGAAGCATGGATAGCTGGCTGGATATGATCGGCACTTCACCTTTGGTCAAAGCGAATGAACTCTGCAAACAGAGACAAAAAGAGAATCAGTTATTGTACTTGAACATACAAAATGTTGCAGGACTATTTAAAATATACACATATATTGATATCTTAAATATTTCTAGCACACAATCTACTTAAACAAAATTAAGCAAGAACAGAACATAATCATTTGAATATGATTCACTTCAAACACATCCACACTGGTCACAACTGGGGATGCTCCTGCCACCATACAAACCAATGATACAAAAAATGAGGAATAGTCGCTATTTGCACACAACACGACAGAAGAGTCACAATTTATTAGAAAACCCAAAAGGTGACCTTAATATTAGCGTTTGAATATGACACATATTCAACCAATGGTATCACAAACACATAAAACATGCATTAACATCCTTTCGTCCGAATACAGCAAATGTATTACACCACGTGATGCATTATTAGTGGTGATAGATAGCATGCAAACACACTACGCAGTGTGTCTATGCAGTGCTGCTTTGGGCTTTAATCAGCATCTCAAAGAAAATAACTAGAACGTATCTATATATGCTTTGTAATGATAGCAGAAGTAAAAAAGACTGCCTCAAAAGTCATTGAAAATTGAACAAGCTACCAAAAAGCTGACTCTGACTCTGAATTGTTTTCGAAGGACATGCTGTGGCGATGAAAAGGCATTGCAGTCTAGCTCAGCAGGTACTCAACGGCCGTAGAACGCATCTATATATGCTTTGTAATGATAGCGGAAGTAAAAAGACTGCCTCATAAAAGTCGTTGAAAATTGAACAAACTACCACGTGTTTTCGAAGGACATGCAGTGGCGATGAAAAAAGCACTGCAGTCTAGCTTGGCAGGTATGCAATGGCCGTAAAATGTGAGGGGTTGATGTATGAAATTATAATGTTGACAAACAAGTGTGACTCTCGCAGTAATTTCGATAATCGATTTTATATGTCTTTTTTCTTTTGTTGTTTACGCTGCAACAAAGCGACAGCACCACATAAGTTTTTTAATGTCACTTGGATGACACCTAGTGTTCAAATTGGGAAGCAACAGTTTGTGTCAAGCACCACCACAACAAACGTTGTAATGTATGCCAAATTTCTCCCACAAAAAAAACTCGAATCTTTGTGATAGTATTTTTTCAGAGCCCTTTCTATGTAACACCAAAACCTACTTTCTCTTTAGTCTTGTATTTTCAAAATTGTTTAAAAATCATGAGCACGAAGAAAGAATTTTGTTGCCACAAAAACTATAAATCTGTCTGAAAACGTCTGATGCCATTAATGAAAATAAATAATCATAATCCACACTTTACCTGATCAAAGCAATTCACCTGCATAGAGAGGGAGAGAGAGAGAGAAAATTCAGTTACTGTACTTGAACATAAATTTCCATCAAATGTAATTTTTTTAAAAATATATTAACTTTAAATACAAACAAATATTTTGGTGTGGGAATTTTAAATATGTCTTGCACACAAACTCAACCAATGAAAAATAAGATACAATACAGCATAAAAACGTGAATCTTGTGTTTGGAGAAAATGTTCAAACTTCCACAGGGACTGCAGGGAGAAAGACGCCATGCATTTCTGCCATAAAGAAATTACCCCAAATGACCCCAGATAAACCGGAAGTGACACACAGCAACGGTCTCTGTCGATAACCGCCGTCTGTGACTGACCACTGCGCGCGGGCTGCAACAATCGCGATAAGCGGGTATAACTCACGCGAGACTTGGCATGGTGACGTCACTTTCCAACGCAACAATTTAACCTCAAAATGTCCATTGATTTTTCAACATAGGATGCGTTGTTTGTCTACTAAAAATCAACATTTATTTATATTACAGTATGCGTAATAGTGAAAACCATTGTGTAAGATATATTTGTTGCATCCAAGTAAACGCAACGTAATAAAACTACAATGTGACGTCATATTTGGTCGCCGATTTGTGGCCTACAAGTAAACACGAGGGTGGGGAAAACTACAATGTGACGTCATATCTGGTCGCCGTACTCACCGTAAAAGTCCCTATTGCGATTATTGAAAGAATCAAAGTTTAATATAAAATATTTAATTCGACACAGCAACCGCCTATTTACGTTTATTGAACTCCGGAGCCGAGCTCGACCAAGGTAGTTGCTATTGGACGTTTCGCTAATGCTAGCTAGCTAGCGGCAATGCTTCACTGAGAAAATAAACCAAATAAACGACTTCTTATGTAAAGCATCGCCGAAGCCACCAACCAACTGGCGCACACACGAAACAATCCGGGAGCAGACAAACAGCACAACAGTAAACAATGTAACACTTAAATGTCTACACTTACTTTTTGGCAAACACGCACACAATCACAGCAACAGTCTCTGTCGATAACCGCCGTCTGTGACTGACCACTGCGCGCGGGCTGCAACAATCGCGATAAGCGGGTATAACTCACGCGAGACTTGGCGTGGTGACGTCACTTTCCAACGCAACAATTTAACCTCAAAATGTCCATTGATTTTTCAACATAGGATGCGTTGTTTGTCTACTAAACATCAACATTTATTTATATTACAGTATGCGTAATAGTGAAAACCATTGTGTAAGATATATTTGTTGCATCCAAGTAAACGCAACGTAATAAAACTACAATGTGACGTCATATTTGGTCGCCGATTTGTGGCCTACAAGTAAACACGAGGGTGGGGGAAAACTACAATGTGACGTCATATCCGGTCGCCGTGCGCCACCGTAAAAGTCCCGATGAAATAAAGACATTTATATACATACTATTGTGATTATTGAAAGAATCAAAGTTTAATATAAAATATTTAATTCGACACAGCAACCGCCTATTTACGCCTATTGAACTCCGGAGCCGAGCTCGACCAAGGTAGTTGCTATTGGACGTTTCGCTAATGCTAGCTAGCTAGCGGCAATGCTTCACTGAGAAAATAAACCAAATAAACGACTTCTTATGTAAAGCATCGCCGAAGCTGCCAGCCAAACGGCGCACACATGAAACAATCTGGGAGCAGACAAACAGCACAACAGTAAACAATGTAACACTTAGACTTACTTTTTGGCAAACACGCACACAATCACAGCAACAGTCTCTGTCGATAACCGCCGTCTGTGACTGACCACTGCGCGCGGGCTGCAACAATCGCGATAAGCGGGTATAACTCACGCGAGACTTGGCGTGGTGACGTCACTTTCCAACGCAACAATTTAACCCCAAAATGTCCATTGATTTTTCAACATAGGATGCGTTGTTTGTCTACTTAACATCAAAATGTATTTATATTACAGTATGCTTGAGAATAGAGAAAACCATTGTGTTCGATATATTTGTTGCATCCAAATAAACGTTGCTATTGGACGTTTCGCTAATGCTAGCTAGCTAGCGGCAATGCTTCACTGAGAAAATAAACCAAATAAACGACTTCTTATGTAAAGCATCGCCGAAGCTACCAACCAAACGGCGCACACACGAAACAATCTGGGAGCCGACAAACAGCACAACAGTAAACAATGTAAAACTTATACTTACTTTTTGGCAAACATGCACACAATCACAGCAACAGTCTCTGTCGATAACCGCCGTCTGTGACTGACCACTGCGCGCGATAAGCGGATATATCTAATCACTGCACACGTTAAACCAGTGCTTCTCAATTATTTTCTGTTACGCCCCCCCTAGCAAGAAGAAAACTATTCGCGCCCCCCCACTCCCCACCGCGACTATCCATCTCTGCATAACATTTTATCCTTATTAACATTAAAGAAAAAAAGAAAGACATATGGTCAAACTTACAAAGAATAACTTTATCAAATTGTGTTTTAAGTCTGCAACAGAAAAGATTTTAAGTGCATCAATGCCTGAAATTAAGAATAAATAAATCCTTGTTTAAACTGTAAACATGTTTGACAAACTAATTGCACCATTGCAAAATTAAATCAAATCAATAAATAATATTTAATAATTATAATAACTAATAAACTACAAAAACTAAAAAAATAATAACTTATTTATATTCAGTTCAGCAACATTAACTCAGGAGCACAATATATAAAACACTTGAACCTACAAAACAAGGTGAATTAAACAATTTGTGCTCTTTTTTTCTTTCTTTTTTTCATCAAAATTGAGGAGGAAGTCAGGTTTAATGGCTACAATGAGCACGTTTTGCAGTGCACAGCTTTTCGAAGCGAGGTTCGAAGCATGATACTGCAACTCTCAGCTCCTGCTCAATGTTTAGCTGGGACCTGTACTTGGTCTTCAGTGCAGCAACAGCAGAGAAGCCAATCTCACAAAGGTAAGATGTTGCAAAAGGAAGCAGAATGCTCATAGCTTTCTCCCCTAAGAGTGGATACTGCCTCTCTACACTCAGCCAGAATGCACTGAGTGTCTGTGATGTAAACCTCAGTCTCAATGTGGAGTCAGACGTCATGTCAATGAACTGCTCCTCTTCTGCAGAGCTGAAACCAGTTGGAGCTGGTGCACTGAAAGGGTCTCTCACCCAGTCATACTGGGAACTGTTTTCAGGGAAGTACTTTTTAAAGAATCCCATCAGTGAAGAAATGTGCTGCTTAATGTGTGGAATCACTGAGGTAGCATCATAGTCATTGGTGTCCACAAATTCATGCAGGTTCTCAAATGAATCGATGTTTCCTTCATCAAGTTGCCTGCCCCACATTGCAAGCTTTCGGGTGAAAGCGCTAATCTTGTCTGTGACCTGAGGGAGGTGTTTATCTTTCCCCTGAAGCTGCAGATTCAGTTCATTTAGCTTTTCAAATATGTCACTCAGGTAGGCCAGTTTTCCCAGGAACTTCTGATCACAAAATTTTTCTGCCACTTCATACTTGTGCTCCTGCTTCAAAAACACCCTTATTTGCTCTCTGAGCTCAAAAACTCGGGACAAGACTTTTCCTCGTGACAACCACCTTGCTTCACTGTGATAGAGCACAGCTTGATGTTCAGCTCCCATCTCCTCACAGATGGCAGAGAAGACTCTTGTTTTTAGTGGTCTGGTCTTTATAAAATTGACTACACCTATGATGTCAGTCATAACCTCACTTAATTCAGGGGAAAGTCGCCTGGTTGCAAGTGCTTCTCTGTGTATAATACAGTGTGTCCACTCAGCATGAGGTGAGGCTGTCTTGATGAGTGCCCGAAGTCCTTTTCTCTTCCCTGCCATGGTTTGTGCACCATCACTGCAGGCACCAATGCAGTTCTCCCACTTTAGCCCATTCTCAGTCAAAAAGGAGTCCAGAATTTTGAAGAGCTCTTCAGCTGTGGCTCTGTCTCTGACATATTTACAAAAAAGTAGATCCTCACACAGGGAGTTTGACAAGTCAAAACGTACATAAGCAATAAACAGACAGTCTTTGTTGCTGTCAGTTGCTTCATCAAACTGTAAGGCAAAACGTTTGTCTTTGAGTTTATCTACCAGCTGTTCTTGAAGATCGTTAGCGATGTCATCTATACGTCTGGCGACAGTGTCATTGGACAGAGGGATAGTTTTTAGTTTTGCTGCACTGGCGTCGTCCAGCATGACAGAGACCATGTCTAATGCTGCAGGCAGTATTAGCTCCTCTGCTATGGTGTGGGGCTTTTTGCACTGCGCGATTTGGTACGCCACCTTATATGATGCTAAAAGCGCTCGATGGTTTACTGAAGAAGCCTTCACAAAACGGGATGACTGTTGGCCATATTCAGCACGTTTTCGCTGAAAAAACTCAAGTGGCTTATCGGCGTGATCGGGGTGTAACGTATTTAAGTGACGCGCCAATTTATTTGGCTTCATGCTGTCCGCTGCGAGCATTTTTAGACACAGCAGACATATCGGTCTTTCCTCTTCTCCAACTGTACTCACAGTGAAGCCAAGCGCTAAATACGCTTCGTCGTATTTCCTCGTCTTAGCTTTCAGCTGACTTTCTTTTGTTTCATTGTCTTTGTTTCTCTCCGCTTTTCTTTTCATCCCTGTTAAAAACTTTTTCATGTTGGTGTTTGTTGAATAACGGAGGCTATAGACGGGACGCAGTCGGAGCTTTCAACACTGCTAATCAAGGCAAACCTGTTGTCTTGTAAGTCGTAAAATGTTGCACTGTCACAAACGTGACAGAAGTCACGATGAGAGCGCCACTGTCGCCTCATGTAGTAAATGCGCAATTACACTTTATTCTAGTACTGCCAAAAAAAAAAAAAAAAAAAAGCCTGTTCCCCAGGGTCACACGCGCCCCCCCTGGTATAGCATCGCGCCCCCCCAGGGGGGCGCGCCCCACTATTTGAGAAGCACTGCGTTAAACCGTCTTAAGGCTGGAAGACGCAAGGACTATATCGGTCAACGTTTGAAGAATATATGTCGTTTACACGCGCGCTAACAAGCTAACAGTAACAACCGCAGATGCTAGCGTGCTAACAATACCAAAAAGACGCACAGACCGTTTGAGGCTAAGTTGCCACACGCGCGGACAGACAAACACCAAATGGACATAAACATGATAGTGCTGTGAATGTTACCTTAATGAAGTCACAATTTGTTAGAAAACCCAAAGGGAGATCTTAATATTACAATTTGAATAGGACACATATTGAAAAGTTAGCGCAAATGTAGCTATTTGGGGCACTTAGTGTTGAGATAAGGTCACTTCCTGTTTGATTCGGGTCATTTCCGGTTTCTTTGGGGCACTTTTGGTTTCATTTAGGTCACTTTTGGTGTAGCAGAGGTAACTTCCGGTTTAGCTGAGTTCACTTCCGGTTTAAGATTCAAGATTCAAGAGTTTTTTATTCGCCATGTTTGAGCGTGCCAAACAAGGAATTTGACTTCGGTAGAAACACACCCTCTGTTCAACATTTAGGTGACTAACAACATTCAGGACATGTGAATAATGGCAAAAACAGTGTAGACAAATTCAAAAAGGTGTGAGGAGCAGGATGTTATTGCACAGTAATGTCTCTGAGACTCTATGAGTGGTGTGAGTTCATCAGAGCAACAGCCTGGGGGAAGAAGCTGTCTCTGTGTCTGCTGGTTTTGGCGTACCGAGCTCTATAACGCCGTCCGGAGGGGAGTAGTTCAAACAGACTGCAACCCGGGTGAGAAGGGTCTGTAGAGATGTTCCTTGCCCGATTCCTGGTCCTGGACAGGTACAAGTCTTGGATAGATGGGAGGTTGATTCCAATGATCTTTTCTGCAGTTCTGATTGTCCGTTGTAGTCTGTGCTTGTCTTGTTTGGAGGCCGATCCAAACCAGACAGTGATAGAGGTGCAGAGGACAGACTGGATGATGGCAGTGTAGAAGGTCTTCAGAAGGTCTCGCGGCAGGTTGAACTTCTTGAGCTGTCTCAGGAAGTACAGCCTCTGCTGGGCCTTCTTCCAGACAGAGTCTATGTGGCCGGTCCATTTCAGGTCCCGAGAGATTGTGGTTCCCAGGAACTTGAAGGTGTCTGTGGAAAGAATAGTATTACTGCGGATAGTGAGGGGTAAAAGTGCTGAAGGGTCTCGCCTGAAATCCACTGTCATCTCCACGGTCTTGAGCGGGTTCAGCTCCAGATGGTTTTGACTGCACCAGTGGACCAGCCGCTCCACCTCCTGTCTGTACGCAGTCTCATCACCGTCCTGGATCAGTCCGATGAGAGTGGTGTCGTCTGCATACTTCAGGAGCTTCACAGGGGAGTCACCTGAGGAGAAATCATTGGTGTAGAGGGAGAAGAGCAGTGGGGAGAGGACGCAACCCTGAGGGGCTCCAGTGTTGGTGGTCCGAGTGTCAGATGTGATGCCCCCCAGCCTCACACACTGTCTCCTGTTGGTCAGGAAGCTGGTGATCCACTGACAGGTGGAGGCAGGCACCGCAAGCTGGATGAGCTTCTGTTGGAGGATGTCAGGGGCGATGGTGTTGAACGCCGAGCTGAAGTCCACAAACAGGATCCTGGCGTACGTTCCTGGGGTGTCCAGGCGGTGCAGGATGTAGTGCAGTCCCATGTTGACCGCATCATCCACTGACCTGTTTGCCCGGTAGGCAAACTGGAGGGGGTCAAGCAGGGGGCCCGTGACCTCCTTCAGGTGGTTCAGCACTAACCTCTCGAACGATTTCATGACCACAGATGTCAGTGCGACGGGTCTATAGTCATTCAGACCTGTGATGGCGGGCTTCTTGGCTACTGGAAAAATGTAGAAATTAGAGTAGAAAAACGAAATTTTGGAGAATTTGGTTGAATTTCAAATTTGGAATTTTTGGTAAGTGGGAAGATGTGGAATAGGTAGGCAAAAGATGAACAGTTGAAAGTTGGAACGGGTTGAATCAGTCAAAAAATGTAGAAGTTAGAGCAAATGTTGAATCCCCAGAGAGAATGAATGGGAAAACAAAAAAAAGCAATTGCGCCAAAATCTTTCTAAATTTGGAACAAAACAAAAAAAACGCCCTCAGGAGGTTCACTTTTGGGGTAAAAATGTTGAAACGGGTTAAATCAGACAAAAAACTAAAAAGTTAGCGCAAATGTAGCTATTTGGGGCACTCAGTGTTGAAATAAGGTCACTTCCGGTTTGATTCGGGTCACTTCCGGTCTAGTTTGGGTCACTTCCGGTTTATTTGGGTCACTTCCGGTTTAAAACAGGTCACTTCCGGTTTAGCTGAGGTCACTTCTGGTTTATTTGGGGTCAATTCCGGTCTCAAAAGGTCACTTCCGGTTCATTTGGGGTCACTTCCGGTTTGCTTTGGGGTCACTTCCGGTTTACCAGAGGTCACTTCCGGTCTATTTGGGGTCACTTCCGGTCTAATTGGGGTCATTTCCGGTTTATTTGGGTCACTTCCGGTTTAATTTGGGTCACTTCCGGTTCGTCTGAGGTCACTTCCGGTTTATTTGGGGTCATTTCCGGTCTAAAAAGGTCACTTCCGGTACATTTGGGGTCACTTCCGGTTTGATTTGGGGTCACTTCCGGTTTACCTGAGGTCACTTCCGGTCTATTTGGGGTCACTTTCGGTTTGATTTGGGGCACTTCCGGTTCATTCTGGGTTCATTGGTGGCACTTCAGGGTCATCCAAGATGGCCGCCACACTGGAATTGGGGGTCAAGGGTTGAATTGTGTAAGCATAGTGGAAGTGGGGGTGAATGGGAGTGAATGTGGGAATCATAGTGGAAGTGGGGGTGAATGGGAGTGAATGTGGTAAGCATAAGGTGAATAAGGGGAATAAATGTGGAATGGGTTGAATCGGTCGAAAAATGTAGAAATTAGAGTAGAAAAACGAAATTTTAGAGAATTTTGGTTGAATTTCAAATTTGAGAATTTGGAATTTTTGGTAAGTGGGAAGTTGTGGAATAGGTAGGCAAAAGATGAACAGTTGAACATTGGAACGGGTTGAATCGGTTGAAAAATGTAGAAATTAGAGTGGAATAACGGAATTTGAGAGAATTTTGGTTGAATTTCAAATTTGAAAATTTGGAACTTTTGGTAAGTGGGAAGTTGTGGAATAGGTAGGCAAAAGATGAACAGTTGAAAGTTGGAACGGGTTGAATCGGTTGAAAAATGTAGAAATTAGAGTGGAATAACGGAATTTGAGAGAATTTTGGTTGAATTTCAAATTTGAAAATTTGGAATTTTTGGTAAGTGGGAAGTTGTGGAATAGGTAGGCAAAAGATGAACAGTTGAAAGTTGGAATGGGTTGAATCGGTTGAAAAATGTAGAAGTTAGAGGTGAAAAACGAAATTTTGTGAAATGTCGAATGTGCCATTAAGAATGGATGGGGAAAAATTTGTCGGAATTTTGGGAATTTTGCGGAATCGGAAAATTTTCGGAATGAGAAAAATACAAGCACCCCTTTCCTGAATATTTGGAATACGTGAAAAGTGGAATGGAGTGAATCGGATGAATTATGTGAAAGATGAAACGGGACAAAAAAGTGAGGAGAATAAAATAGAAGAATAATAATAACTAGAATTTTGCAATTTCTGGAGAAATTGCGTGTGAAGGCGAAATGTATGAATAACTTTTTCGGGGAATGCTGCCGAACGATGTTGAAACGTGTTGAATTACTTGAGAAATGTAGAATATTTGGAGAATTTGTGGTGAATTTCAAATTTGAAAGTTTGGAATTTTTGGTAAGTGGGAAGTTGTGGAATAGGTAGGCAAAAGATGAACAGTTGAAAGTTGGAATGGGTTGAATCGGTTGAAAAATGTAGAAATTAGAGTAGAAAAACGAAATTTTGGAGAATTTGGTTGAATTTCGAATTTGGAATTTTTGGTAAGTGGGAAGTTGTGGAATAGGTAGGCAAAAGATGTACAGTTGAAAGTTGGAACGAGTTGAATCAGTTAAAAAATGTAGAAGTTAGAGCAAATGTTGAATCCCCATAGAGAATGAATGGGAAAATAAAAAAAAGCAATTGCGCCAAAATCTTTCTAAATTTGGAACAAAAAAAAAAAACGGCCTCAGGAGGTTCACTTTTGGGGTAAAAATGTCGAAACGGGTTAAATCAGACAAAAAACGAAAAAGTTAGCGCAAATGTAGCTATTTGGGCCACTCAGTGTTGAAATAAGGTCACTTCCGGTTTGATTCGGGTCACTTCCGGTCTAGTTTGGGTCACTTCCGGTTTATTTGGGTCACTTCCGGTTTAAAACAGGTCACTTCCGGTTTAGCTGAGGTCACTTCCGGTTTATTTGGGGTCATTTCCGGTCTAAATAGGTCACTTCCGGTTCATTTGGGGTCACTTCCGGTTTGATTTGGGGTCACTTCCGGTTTACCAGAGGTCACTTCCGGTCTATTTGGGGTCACTTCCGGTTTATTTGGGTCACTTCCGGTTTAATTTGGGTCACTTCCGGTTTAATTTGGGTCACTTCCGGTTCGTCTGAGGTCACTTCCGGTTTATTAGGGGTCATTTCCGGTCTAAAATGGTCACTTCCGGTACATTTGGGGTCACTTCCGGTTTGATTTGGGGTCACTTCCGGTTTACCTGAGGTCACCTCCGGTCTATTTGGGGTCACTTTCGGTTTGATTTGGGGCACTTCCGGTTCATTCTGGGTTCATTGGTGGCACTTCAGGGTCATCCAAGATGGCCGCCACACTGGAATTGGGGGTCAAGGGTTGAATTGTGTAAGCATAGTGGAAGTGGGGGTGAATGGGAGTGAATGTGGGAAGCATAGTGGAAGTGGGGGTGAATGGGAGTGAATGTGGTAAGCATAAGGTGAATAAGGGGAATAAATGTGGAACGGGTTGAATCGGTCGAAAAATGTAGAAATTAGAGTAGAAAAACGAAATTTTAGAGAATTTTGGTTGAATTTCAAATTTGAGAATTTGGAATTTTTGGTAAGTGGGAAGTTGTGGAATAGGTAGGCAAAAGATGAACAGTTGAAAGTTGGAACGGGTTGAATCGGTTGAAAAATGTAGAAATTAGAGTGGAATAACGGAATTTGAGAGAATTTTGGTTGAATTTCAAATTTGAAAATTTGGAACTTTTGGTAAGTGGGAAGTTGTGGAATAGGTAGGCAAAAGATGAACAGTTGAAAGTTGGAACGGGTTGAATCGGTTGAAAAATGTAGAAATTAGAGTGGAATAACGGAATTTGAGAGAATTTCGGTTGAATTTCAAATTTGAAAATTTGGAATTTTTGGTAAGTGGGAAGTTGTGGAATAGGTAGGCAAAAGATGAACAGTTGAAAGTTGGAATGGGTTGAATCGGTTGAAAAATGTAGAAGTTAGAGGTGAAAAACGAAATTTTGTGAAATGTCGAATGTGCCATTAAGAATGGATGGGGAAAAATTTGTCGGAATTTTGGGAATTTTGCGGAATCGGAAAATTTTCGGAATGAGAAAAATACAAGCACCCCTTTCCTGAATATTTGGAATACGTGAAAAGTGGAATGGAGTGAATCGGATGAATTATGTGAAAGATGAAACGGGACAAAAAAGTGAGGAGAATAAAATAGAAGAATAATAATAATAATAATAAAGTAAATGGAGTAGAATAACATATGTGTGAAGGCCTTCGCCTTCACACAATAACTAGAATTTTGCAATTTCTGGAGAAATTGCGTGTGAAGGCGAAATGTATGAATAACTTTTTCGGGGAATGCTGCCGAACGATGTTGAAACGTGTTGAATTACTTGAGAAATGTAGAATATTTGGAGAATTTGTGGTGAATTTCAAAATTGAAAGTTTGGAATATTTGGTAAGTGGGAAGTTGTGGAATAGGTAGGCAAAAGATGAACAGTTGAAAGTTGGAATGGGTTGAATCGGTAGAAAAATGTAGAAGTTAGAGTAGAAAAACGAAATTTTGGAGAATTTGGTTGAATTTTAAATTTGGAATTGTTGGTAAGTGGGAAGTTGTGGAATAGGTAGGCAAAAGATGAACAGTTGAAAGTTGGAACGGGTTGAATCAGTTAAAAAATGTAGAAGTTAGAGCAAATGTTGAATCCCCATAGAGAATGAATGGGAAAATAAAAAAAAGCAATTGCGCCAAAATCTTTCTAAATTTGGAACAAAACCAAAAAAAACGGCCTCAGGAGGTTCACTTTTGGGGTAAAAATGTTGAAACGGGTTAAATCGGACAAAAAACGAAGACGTTAGCGCAAATGTAGCTATTTGGGGCACTTAGTGTTGAAATAAGGTCACTTCCGGCTTGATTTGGGTCACTTCCGGTCTACTTGGGGTCACTTCCGGTTTATTTGGGTCACTTCCGGTTTAATTTGGGTCACTTCCGGTTCGTCTAAGGTCACTTCCGGTTTATTAGGGGTCATTTCCGGTCTAAAAAGGTCACTTCCGGTTCATTTTGGGTCACTTCCGGTTTGATTTGGGGTCACTTCCGGTTTACCAGAGGTCACTTCCGGTGTATTTGGGGTCACTTCCGGTCTATTTGGGGTCACTTCCGGTTTATTTGGGTCACTTCCGGTTTAGCTGAGGTCACTTCCGGTTTATTTGGGGTCATTTCCGGTCTAAAAAGGTAACTTCCGGTTCATTTTGGGTCACTTCCGGTTTGATTTGGGGTCACTTCCGGTTTACCAGAGGTCACTTCCGGTCTATTTGGGGTCACTTCCGGTCTATTTGGGGTCACTTCTGGTTTATTTTGGTCACTTTTGGTTTATTTTTGGGTCACTTCCGGTTCGTCTGAGGTCACTTCCGGTTTATAAGGGGTCATTTCCGGTCTAAAAAGGTCACTTCCGGTACATTTGGGGTCACTTCCGGTTTGATTTGGGGTCACTTCCGGTTTACCTGAGGTCACTTCCGGTCTATTTGGGGTCACTTTCGGTTTGATTTGGGGCACTTCCGGTTCATTTTGGGTTCATTGGGGGCACTTGAGGGTCAATCCAAGATGGCCGCCACACTGGAATTGGGGGTCAAGGGTTGAATGTGTAAGCGTAGTGGAAGTGGGGGTGAATGGGAGTGAATGTGGGAAGCATAAGGTCAATGCATTTGGAATGGGTTGAATCGGTCGAAAAATGTAGAAATTAGAGTAGAAAAACGAAATTTTAGAGAATTTTGGTTGAATTTCAAAATAAAAGATGTGAAGTTTTTGGTAAGTGGGAAGTTGTGGAATAGGTAGAAAAATGATGAACGGTTGAAAGTTGGAATGGGTTGAATCGGTTGAAAAATGTAGAAATGAGAAGGGAAAAGGAAATTGGGTGTGTATTTCAAAATAAAAGATGTGAAGTTTTTGGTAAGTGGGAAGTTGTGGAATAGGTAGAAAAATGATGAACAGTTGAAAGTTGGAATGGGTTGAATCGGTTGAAAAATGTAGAAATGAGAAGGGAAAAGGAATTGGGTGTGAATTTCAAAATAAAAGATGTGAAGCTTTTGGTAAGTGGGAAGTTGTGGAATCGGTAGAAAAATAATGAACAGTTTAAAGTTGGAATGGGTTGAATCGGTTGAAAAATGTAGAAATTAGAGTAGAAAAACGAAATTTTAGAGAATTTTGGTTGAATTTCAAAATAAAAGATGTGAAGTTTTTGGTAAGTGGGAAGTTGTGGAATAGGTAGGCAAAAGATGAACAGTTGAAAGTTGGAATGGGTTGAATCGGTTGAAAAATGTAGAAGTTAGAGGTGAAAAACAAAATTTTGTGAAATGTCGAATGTGCCATGAAGAATGGATGGGGAAAAATTTGTCGGAATTTTGGGAATTTTGCGGAATCGGAAAATTTTCGGAACGAGAAAAATGGAAGCGCTCATCGCGTGAATATTTGGAATACGTGGAAAGTGGAATGGAGTGAATCGGATGAATTATGTGGAAGATGAAACTGGACAAAAAAGTGTGGAGAATAAAAGAGAATAATAATAATAATAACTAGAATTTTGCAATTTCTGGAGAAATTGCGTGTGAAGGCGAAATGTATGAATAACTTTTTCGGGGAATGCTGCCGAACGATGTTGAAACGTGTTGAATTACTTGAGAAATGTAGAATATTTGGAGAATTTGTGGTGAATTTCAAAATTGAAAGTTTGGAATATTTGGTAAGTGGGAAGTTGTGGAATAGGTAGGCAGAAGATGAACAGCTGAAAGTTGGAATGGGTTGAATCGGTTGAAAAATGTAGAAATTAGAGTAGAAAAACGAAATTTTGGAGAATTTGGTTGAATTTCGAATTTGGAATTTTTGGTAAGTGGGAAGTTGTGGAATAGGCAGGCAAAAGATGTACAGTTGAAAGTTGGAACGGGTTGAATCAGTTGAAAAATATAGAAGTTAGAGCAAATGTTGAATCCCCATAGAGAATGAATGGGAAAATAAAAAAAGCAATTGCGCCAAAATCTTTCTAAATTTGGAAAAAAAACAAAAAACGGCCTCAAGAGGTTCACTTTTGGGGTAAAAATGTTGAAACGGGTTAAATCGGACAAAAAACGAAAAAGTTAGCAATTGTAGCTATTTGGGGCACTTAGTGTTGAAATAAGGTCACTTCCGGTTTGATTCGGGTCATTTCCGGTCTAATTTGGGTCACTTCCGGTTTATTTGGGTCACTTCCGGTTTAAAACAGGTCACTTCCGGTTTAGCTGAGGTCACTTCTGGTTTATTTGGGGTCACTTCCGGTCTAAAAAGGTCACTTCCGGTTCATTTGTGGTCACTTCCGGTTTGATTTGGGGTCACTTCCGGTTTACCAGAGGTCACTTCCGGTCTATTTGGGGTCACTTCCGGTCTATTTGGGGTCACTTCCGGTTTATTTGGGTCACTTCCGGTTTAATTTGGGTCACTTCCGGTTCGTCTGAGGTCACTTCCGGTTTATTAGGGGTCATTTCCGGTCTAAAAAGGTCACTTCCGGTACATTTGGGGTCACTTCCGGTTTGATTTGGGGTCACTTCCGGTTTACCTGAGGTCACTTCCGGTCTATTTGGGGTCACTTTCGGTTTGATTTGGGGCACTTCCGGTTCATTCTGGGTTCATTGGTGGCACTTCAGGGTCATCCAAGATGGCCGCCACACTGGAATTGGGGGTCAAGGGTTGAATTGTGTAAGCATAGTGGAAGTGGGGGTGAATGGGAGTGAATGTGGTAAGCATAAGATGAATAAAGGGAATAAATGTGGAATGGGTTGAATCGGTCGAAAAATGTAGAAATTAGAGTGGAAAAACGAAATTTTGGAGAATTTGGTTGAATTTCAAATGTGAAAGTTCGGAATTTTTGGTAAGTGGGAAGTTGTGGAATAGGTAGGCAAAAGATGAACAGTTGAAAGTTGGAATGGGTTGAATCGGTTGAAAAATGTAGAAATTAGAGTGGAAAAACTGAATTTTGGAGAATTTTGGTTGAATTTCAAATTTGAAAATTTGGAATTTTTGGTAAGTGGGAAGTTGTGGAATAGGTAGGCAAAAGATGAACAGTTGAAAGTTGGAATGGGTTGAATCGGTTGAAAAATGTAGAAATTAGAGTAGAAAAACAGAATTTGAGAGAATTTTGGTTGAATTTCAAATTTGAAAATTTGGAATTTTTGGTAAGTGGGAAGTTGTGGAATAGGTAGGCAAAAGATGAACAGTTGAAAGTTGGAATGGGTTGAATCGGTTGAAAAATGTAGAAGTTAGAGGTGAAAAACGAAATTTTGTGAAATGTGGAATGTGCCATTAAGAATGGATGGGGAAAAATTTGTCGGAATTTTGGGAATTTTGCGGAATCGGAAAATTTTCGGAATGAGAAAAATACAAGCGCTCATGTCGTGAATATTTGGAATACGTGAAAAGTGGAATGGAGTGAATCGGATGAATTTTGTGGAAGAAGAAGCGGGACAAAAAAGTGGCGGGAATAAAATAGAATAATAATAATAATAATAATAAAGTAAATGGAGTAGAATAACATATGTGTGAAGGCCTTCGCCTTCACACAATAATAGAGAATGGTGTAGAATAACATATGTGTGAAGGCCTTCGCCTTCACACAATAATAAAGTAAATGGAGTAGAATAACATATGTGTGAAGGCCTTCGCCTTCACACAATAATAAAGTGAATGGAGTAGAATAACATATGTGTGAAGGCCTTCGCCTTCACACAATAATAATAATAAAGTGAATGGAGTAGAATAACATATGTGTGAAGGCCTTCGCCTTCACACAATAAAGTAAATGGAGTAGAATAACATATGTGTGAAGGCCTTCGCCTTCACACAATAATAAAGTAAATGGAGTAGAATAACATATGTGTGAAGGCCTTCGCCTTCACACAACTAGAATTTGCAATTCCTGAAGGAATTGCGTGTGAAGGTGAAGAAGTTGAATAAATATTGAAGGAATGCTGCAGAATGATTTTGAAACGAGTTGAATCGGTTGAAAAATGTGGAAATGAGAAGGGAAAAAGGAAATGGGTGTGAATTTCAAAATAAAATATGTGAAGTTTTTGTTAAGTTGTGGAATAGGTAAAGAAATGATGAACAGTTGAAAGTTGGAATGGGTTGAATTGGTTGAAAAATGTAGAAATGAGAAAGGAAAAAGGAATTGGTTGTGAATTTCAAAATAAAAGTGAAGTTTTTGGTAAGTGGGAAGTTGTTGAATAGGTAGAGAAAAGATGAACAGTTGAAAGTTGGGATGGGTTGAATCGGTTGAAAAATGTAGAAATTATAGTAGAAAAAAGGAAATTTTAGAGAATTTTGGTTGAATTTCAAAATAAAAGATGTGAAGTTTTTGGTAAGTGGGAAGTTGTGGAATAGGTAGAGAAAAGATGAACAGTTGAAAGTTGGAATGGGTTGAATCGGTTGAAAAATGTAGAAACGAGAAGGGAAAAGGGAAAAAGGAATTGTGTGTGAATTTCAAAATAAAAGATGAAAACGTGAAAACGTTGAATTTGGCAAGTTTGGGAATGTCCCCAATGTGATTTGAATGTGTTGAATTATGTGAATTTCAAACTGGAAGAACGTAAATGTGAAATGTTGAATCTGCCATTAAGAATGAATGGGGCGAAAATCGCCGTAAATTTGTGAATTTTGCGAAAACGGAAAATTTTTGGAACGAGAAAAATGTGAGCACCCATGCCATGAATATTTGGAATAATTTAAAAGTGGAATGGAGTGAATCGGTTGAAGTATGTGGAAGTAGTTAATGGACAAAAAAGTGAGCGGAAGATGTTGAATAATAATAATAACTAGAATTTGCAATTCCTGAAGGAATTGCGTGTGAAGGTGAAGAAGTTGAATAAATATTTAAGGAATGTTGCAGAATGACGTTGAAACGAGTTGAATCGGTTGAAAAATGTGGAAATGAGAAAGGAAAAAGGAAATGGGTGTGAATTTCAAAATAAAAGATGTGAAGTTTTTGGTAAGTTGTGGAATAGGTAAAGAAATGATGAACAGTTGAAAGTTGGAATGGGTTGAATCGGTTGAAAAATGTAGAAATGAGAAGGGAAAAAGGAATTGGGCGTGAATTTCAAAATAAAAGATGTGAATTTTTTGGTAAGTGGGAAGTTGGGGAATAGGTAGAAAAATTATGAACAGTTGAAAGTTGGAATGGGTTGAATCGGTTGAAAAATGTAGAAATGAGAAGGGAAAAGGAATTGGGTGTGAATTTCAAAATAAAAGATGTGAAGCTTTTGGTAAGTGGGAAGTTGTGGAATCGGTAGAAAAATAATGAACAGTTGAAAGTTGGAATGGGTTGAATCGGTTGAAAAATGTAGAAATTAGAGTAGAAAAAGGAAATTTTAGAGAATTTTGGTTGAATTTCAAAATAAAAGATGTGAAGTTTTTGGTAAGTGGGAAGTTGTGGAATAGGTAGGCAAAAGATGAATAGTTGAAAGTTGGAACGAGTTGAATCGGTGGAAAAATGTAGAAGTTAGAAGTGAAAAACGAAATTTTATGAAATTTTGCAAAATTTTATGCAAATATTAAAAGTGAAAACGTGAAAATTTTGAATTTGGGAAGTTTGGGAATGTCCCCAATATGATTTGAATGTGTTGAATGATGTGAATTTCAAACTGGAACAACGTAAATGTGAAATGTTGAATCTGCCATTAAGAATGAATGGGGCAAAAATCGCCATAAATTTATGAATTATGCGAAAACGGAAGATTTTTGGAACGAGAAAAATGTGAGCAGTCGTGCCATGAATATTTGGAATAAGTGAAAAGTGGAATGGAGTGAATCGGTTGAAGTATGTGGAAGTAGTTAAGCGCCAAAAAAGTGAGCGGATGTTGAATAATAATAATAAAGGACAGGAATAACAATAGTGTGAAGGTCTTCACCTTCACACTAATAAAGGACAGGAATAACAATAGTGTGAAGGTCTTCACCTTCACACTAATAATAAAGTAAATGGAGTAGAATAACATATGTGTGAAGGCCTTCGCCTTCACACAATAAAGTAAATGGAGTAGAATAACATATGTGTGAAGGCCTTCGCCTTCACACAATAATAAAGTGAATGGAGTAGAAGAACATATGTGTGAAGGCCTTCGCCTTCACACAATGATAGAGAATGGTGTAGAATAACATATGTGTGAAGGCCTTCGCCTTCACACAATAATAATAAAGTGAATGGTGTAGAATAACATATGTGTGAAGGCCTTCGCCTTCACACAATAAAGTGAATGGTGTAGAATAACATATGTGAAGGCCTTCGCCTTCACACAACTAGAATTTGCAATTCCTGAAGGAATTGCGTGTGAAGGTGAAGAAGTTGAATAAATATTGAAGGAATGCTGCAGAATGATGTTGAAACGAGTTGAATCGGTTGAAAAATGTAGAAATGAGAAGGAAAAAAGGAATTGGGTGTGAATTTCAAAATAAAAGATGTGAAATTTTTGGTAAGTTGTGGAATAGGTAGAAAATTGATGAACAGTTGAAAGTTGGAATGGGTTGAATTGGTTGAAAAATGTAGAAATGAGAAAAAAAAAGGGAATTGGGTGAATTTTAAAATAAAAGATGTGAAATTTTTGGGAAGTTGTGGAATAGGTAGAAAAATGATGAACAGTTGAAAGTTGGAATGGGTTGAATCGGTTGAAAAATGTAGAAATTAGAGTAGAAAAAGGAAATTTTAGAGAATTTTGGTTGAATTTCAAAATAAAAGATGTGAAGTTTTTGGTAAGTGGGAAGTTGTGGAATAGGTAGAGAAAAGATGAACAGTTGAAAGTTGGAATGGGTTGAATCGGTTGAAAAATGTAGAAATGAGAAAGGAAAAGGGAAAAAGGAATTGGGTGTGAATTTCAAAATAAAAGATGAAAAGGTGAAAATGTTGAATTTGGCAAGTTTGGGAATGTCCCCAATGTGATTTGAATTTGTTGAATGAGGTGAATTTCAAACTGGAACAACGTAAATGTGAAATGTTGAATCTGCCATTAAGAATGAATGGGGCAAAAATCGCCGTAAATTTAAGAATTTTGCGAAAACGGAAAATTTTTGGAACGAGGAAAATATGAGCACCCATGCCATGAATATTTGGAATAAGTGAAAAGTGGAATGGAGTGAATCGGTTGAAGTATGTGGAAGTAGTTAATGGACAAAAAAGTGAGCGGAAGATGTTGAATAATAATAATAACTAGAATTTGCAATTCCTGAAGGAATTGCGTGTGAAGGTGAAGAAGTTGAATAAATATTGAAGGAATGCTGCAGAATGATGTTGAAACGAGTTGAATCGGTTGAAAAATGTAGAAATGAGAAGGAAAAAAGGAATTGGGTGTGAATTTCAAAATAAAAGATGTGAAACTTTTGGTAAGTTGTGGAATAGGTAGAAAAATGATGAACAGTTGAAAGTTGAAATGGGTTGAATCGGTTGAAAAATGTAGAAATGAAAAGGGAAAAAGGAATTGGGTGTGAATTTCAAAATAAAAGATGTGAAGTTTTTGGTAAGTGGGAAGTTGTGGAATAGGTAGAAAAATGATGAACAGTTGAAAGTTGGAATGGGTTGAATTGGTTGAAAAATGTAGAAATGAGAAAGGAAAAGGGAATTGGGTGAATTTCAAAATAAAAGATGTGAAATTTTTGGGAAGTTGTGGAATAGGTAGAAAAATGATGAACAGTTGAAAGTTGGAATGGGTTGAATCGGTTGAAAAATGTAGAAATTAGAGTAGAAAAAGGAAATTTTAGAGAATTTTGGTTGAATTTCAAAATAAAAGATGTGAAGTTTTTGGTAAGTGGGAAGTTGTGGAATAGGTAGAGAAAAGATGAACAGTTGAAAGTTGGAATGGGTTGAATCGGTTGAAAAATGTAGAAATGAGAAAGGAAAAGGGAATTGGGTGAATTTCAAAATAAAAGATGTGAAGTTTTTGGGAAGTTGTGGAATAGGTAGAAAAATGCTGAACAGTTGAAAGTTGGAATGGGTTGAATCGGTTGAAAAATGTAGAAATGAGAAGGGAAAAAGGAATTGGGAGTGAATTTCAAAATAAAAGATGTGAAGTTTTTGGTAAGTGGGAAGTTGTGGAATAGGTAGAAAAAGAATGAACAGTTGAAAGTTGGAATGGGTCGAATTGGTTGAAAAATGTCGAAATGAGAAAGGAAAAAGGAATTGGGTGTGAATTTCAAAATAAAAGAAGTGAAGTTTTTAATAAGTGGGAAGTAGTGGAATAGGTAGAAAAATGATGAACAGTTGAAAGTTGGAATGGGTTGAATCGGTTGAAAAATGTAGAAATGAGAAGGGAAAAAGGAATTGGGAGTGAATTTCAAAATAAAAGATGTGAAGTATTTGGTAAGTTGTGGAATAGGTAGAAAAATGATGAACAGTTGAAAGTTGGAATGGGTTGAATCGGTTGAAAAATGTTGAAATAAGAGTAGAAAAACGAAATTTTAGAGAATTTTGGTTGAATTTCAAAATAAAAGATGTGAAGTTTTTGGTAAGTGGGAAGTTGTGGAATAGGTAGGCAAAAGATGAACCGTTGAAAGTTGGAACGAGTTGAATCGGTGGAAAAATGTAGAAGTTAGAAGTGAAAAACGAAATTTTATGAAATTTTGCAAAATTTTATGCAAATTTTACAAGTGAAAACGTGAAAATTTTGAATTTGGCAAGTTTGGGAATGTCCCCAATGTGATTTGAATGTGTTGAATTATGTGAATTTCAAACAGGAACAACGTAAATGTGAAATGTTGAATCTCCCATTAAGAATGAATGGGGCAAAATTCGCCATAAATTTGTGAATTTTGTGAAAACGGAAAATTTTTGGAAGGAAAAAAATCTAAGCACCCATGCCATGAATATTTGGAATAAGTGAAAAGTGGAATGGAGTGAATCGGTTGAAGTATGTGGAAGTAGTTAAGCGCCAAAAAAGTGAGCGGAATAAGTTGTATAATAATAATGTACAGGAATAACAATAGTGTGAAGGTCTTCACCTTCACACTAATAACAAAGGACAGGAATAACAATAGTGTGAAGGTCTTCACCTTCACACTAACTAGAATTGCAATTTCGGGAGAAATTGCGTGTGAAGGCAAAGGCCAATGAGAAGCGGGAAGAATAAAAAGGGAAATAAATAATTGTGAAATAAATGGGAAAATGTTACAAATGTTACAAAAAAGGTACAAATGATAAGCGATAAAAATGAAATGTTACAAATAAATGTTACAAAAAAGGTACAAATGATAAGCGTTGAAAATGAAATGTTACAAATGTTACAAAAAAGGTACAAATGATGAGCGCTAAAAATGAAATGTTACAAATACATGTTACAAAAAATGTACAAACGATAAACGGCAAAAATAATAAAGGAAAGAAATTGGTGTCATGAAGAACCCACACAGGTTTCGATACCACACGGGAAAGCCGCTCGTGTTCTGGAACACTTGTGTTTCCCACTGAGCTAATCGGGTCCCTTTCTTCATTGTGGTTGAATTTGGTTAATGTAATGAATGTGTTTGTTGAATGCAAATACGAAATCAAAGTGGTGGAAATTGCTTAATGTAATGAATGTTGAATGCGAATGTTAGTTACAAATGTTAACGTTGAAAATGATAAGCGGGAAGAATAAAGAGTAAAATAATTTATGACATCCATTGCAGGTATCAAACCCACTACCGTAAACTGGCTAGGGTTGATATTGCCATTAATTTGGCTCCTTGGCTTTGGCTCCTTGGCTTTGGCTCCTTGGCTTTGGCTCCTTGGCTTTGGCTCCTTGGCTTTGGCTCCTTGGCTTTGGCTCCTTGGCTTTGGCTCCTTGGCTTTGGCTCCTTGGCTTTGGCTCCTTGGCTTTGGCTCCTTGGCTTTGGCTCCTTGGCTTTGGCTCCGGCTTGGCGTGGCTTGGCTTGGTTGCTTGGCGTGGCTTGGTTGCTTGGCTTGGTTGCTTGGCTTGGCTTGGCTTGGCTTTGGTTTCGCTTGGCTTGGCTTTGGCTTCGACTTCTTGGCTTTGGCTCCTTGGCTTTGGCTTCTTGGCTTTGGCTTCTGCTTCTTGGCTTTGGCTTCTTGGCTTTGGCTTCTTGGCTTTGGCTTCTTGGCTTTGGCTTCTTGGCTTTGGCTTCTTGGCTTTGCTTGGCTTTGCTTGGCTTTGCTTGGCTTTGCTTGGCTTTGCTTGGCTTTGCTTGGCTTTGGCTTTGGCTTCGCTTCGCTTGGCTTTGGCTTCTTGGCTTTGGCTTCTTGGCTTTGGCTTTGGCTTTGCTTGGCTTTGCTTGGCTTTGCTTGGCTTTGCTTGGCTTTGCTTGGCTTTGCTTGGCTTTGCTTGGCTTTGCTTGGCTTTGCTTGGCTTTGGCTTCGCTTGGCTTTGGCTTCGCTTGGCTTTGGCTTCGCTTGGCTTTGGCTTCGCTTGGCTTTGCTTCGCTTGGCTTTGGCTTCGCGGCTTTTTGGCTTTGGCTTGGCTTGGACAACGGAAGCTGGTGGTGGAGGGGGGTCCAAGCGCTGGTCGCTGTGAAGGTCGGAGCATTCTGTCACGGTGCGGAGTAGAGAATGGAGCAGGGCGACCAAGTGCAGCTTGGACCAGGGTTTATTGCAACAAAAAAGAGAAGGCAAACTGACGTGACTAACCAACTAACTAACAAGACTAACAGACTAAATTGTGACACAAAAGACAGGAACAAAACCAACCGTGACCGTGAGACATGCATTGTCCACGTGTTACACACAAAATGCTCCGACGGGGAGTGACACTCAAACAGAACTTAAATACAACACAGGTAACGAGAGGCAGGTGCGTGTGATTACTCTAAACAAGGACACACAGGAAGGGAGGGGCGAGCACACGGACACAGAAACGATGACACATAACCAAAACTGGGGACGAGGCATGACAGAACCCCCCCCCCCCCCCACAAGATTCAGATTTTAATTGGCAATCAGCACGATGAGGCAGGTACAGCTTGAGCAAGGAGCAGTAATATTCCTCCGGATTCTTTTGTTCAGAGTATTTGCAGTACTTGATGACCGCATGTTTTTCTGTTCTTTTCTGGACAAAGCCCATGTCGTTCAGCAGAGGCAAAACATTCTTACCTTTGGCTTGTTTGCCATAAACAATTCTGCACATTGATGCAAAATCAGCCAAGCACATGACTTCAAATTCCTCTGTTTGAGGTCTGGATTTGTATTTTTCCGGCAGGCCAGTCATCCACACTTCATGAGATTCCTGCGTTTTGCCCTCAAGGAGCAACAGAGGATAACTCATTTTCAGCGCATTGTCACTCGTTTGTACAAATACCACCATGCGGGAGGACTGTTTCATATGCAAGCCGCACGCGCGTGCGACGCATTCCTAAGCACTCACTTCTCTTTTCTTGGAGTACGCTTGCATAATTTGCTTCATTTCATCGCTCTCGTTGACATTTGCGCAGCGGGAGTTTTCAATGACCAATTTCAGGTATTGGCTCAGACCGTGTTCAGCGTGGCTGATGTGGCTGCAGATGTATGCGATGCAAGAGTAGGCATTCAGGATGTATTGGATGTCCAGGTTTCCATCCCAGGCAAGAAGCAAATGACGGTTGTAGTTGTTGACCCAGCAGTCTTTCGGTCCTCGCTTAAGCACGACAGAACTGGACGAGGCCGTCATGCGCAAACAGTTCATGTACTCGTCACCGGTGAGCTTACATTTAGCCAGTAGCTGAGGCAAAGTCAGGGATGACGTTTCAGGCTCATTCAGCAGACTAAGCACGGGAACAAGCTTGGCATTTGATGCAACCGATTGTCATTGCGTTGATCTCGATTGTCGTCGTCGACGGGCGCAGGTTTGACGATCATTGTTTCATCGCACGGTTGTTTGGGGAATCCAAAGCGGCAATTTGCACCTTGGTGTTTGACGCACGATTTGGAGTGACTTTTGCTGTGCATCTGAACCTCTGTGACCTTTTTGTACAATTCGGGTTCCTTTTGCGGCAGCTCAGCGGAGATGTAGCGGGATACAAAATCACAGATGGCTTTGTCTGAGAATTACTCAAATACAGGGGCACCTTTAACCCATATGAGGCAATGAATGTGAGGACTTCCTCTGTGCTGAAACTCTAATCGGTAAAAGTAGTCAACCACTTCACCAATCGGTTGCGCCGGAGAGAGGATCAAATCTCTGAACAGAGCTTCCACACGTTTGTCAAACATGCGCATTGTCGTCACCGGATTGCCGCGTAGAATTTCGCACTTGGTAGCCCAGTCCAATCCAGCAAAATTCACTACTTAGCCTTGTTGCGCTTTAATGGCAGTGATGACCTCTTCCCAACGCATTTCAGCAGCAGAAAATGTGCAAAAGAACGTGGGTGTACCCAGCTGTCGGATCATTGCAAAAAGATCGTTGGTGGTTCTCTCCCAATAGGCTGGCGTGCCTCTCAGTGGCGTCATGAAGCGGACGGCGTCTTTGCTGCGCACCAGTTTTTCAACTTGACGTTTGTCCTGAAGCATAGCGTTGGTAATTCTTCGACCATCTCGGGTAAACGGTTTACCTTTGCGTAGCTGTATTGACATGCTCTACGTTGCCTGGTAGATTTCGGTCACAAACTGAGCAAAGAACAAGTAGGTCGGATCCCTCGCAAAACGTTCATCCACACAACACAGTCGGGTTTTGAAATACTTGCTCGGTGTGAGTTTTATCGGTCTCTCTTCATCAAGCGTGTTTTGCCCGGTCGGGAACTGCACTGGAAAAGCCATGGCCTCGAGTTTGGGAGTCTTGAAAAACCTTACTGGGTTATTTCTTTCTGCAGGAGCAACAGAGTAAATGCCCTCAGTAAAACTCATAATTTCCTCTGACACGTCACTTGGTTGGAGACACGATTCAAGTATAACTCCACCGTTAGGTTGATCACCATCTTCTAGATTTCCTTGTTGCTGATTGTTACCCCTGTTGACATTTTGTAACTCACTGTTCATTCTACGCAGAGCTGCACACTCAAATCTGTATATCTCCTCCAGGGCTTCCTCATTGTACTCGATGTCGCTAATTTCCGCTTCATCTGAGCTGCTCTCGTCATCAGTGAGGGTTGGGTCGCAAAGGTCCGGATCGTCGCGGATAGTTATGTAATGCGGATGAATTTGCTTCAGTTTTATCAGAGCGCTCATTAGCTTGGACCAAGTGACAGTTTGAAAAAACTGATGGCCTTTGTAGCAAAGTCGTCTGTACAGTTTCACTCTCAACATCTGCGACCTACTTCTTAATCTCGGCAAGGCATTGACTGTCTCCTGTACTTCCGACGGCACGCACACATTTCCGCGAATGGCTCGTTGTTGACCTTTGGGAAGCGGTACAATTTTGGCAAACGCTATGCATTTGGAAATGAGGTGTCTCTCTAATATGTTCAATCCACGCAGTTCTGTTGGAATATCAGCTAGCGTGAGATTGTTTGCAACAGCGATTGCTGGCATTTTACCATCTTTGAGATGTGTGTGGCAGGCGTGACATATCCACTCTAGTTTTCTTTCAGCCGGTACTCTACACGACCCTATGACATTCATCGTTACAAATATGAACAAGTTGTCCCGTGAGACAACGTGCAACAACATCTCGGTTCTGCTTATAAAGGAGACGCCGACAAGACTGTACCTGGTTGGGAAATAAGGCTCTGTGGCAAACTGTGCAAACAAACGTGGGTACGTTCTTAATTTGGTCTTTGAACAGGTCCACGGCTTTCATTAACGCACATTCATTCCGCTCTCTACATAGCCGATTTATGATTTTGTATTTTTGTAAAATCGTACTTGCTCTGGTAATTGTTTTATTACGCAATGAATCAGATTTTGTTCTCATAACGGACCTCATGATTTCCTGATGTTTGGCTCTGAATTCAGGATTGCTTGAATAACGGTGTTTAAAGTAAAAGCGCTGTCTAGAATTAAATCTAAAATCGTCACGATAACGCTGTGTAATATACATGCGCTGTCTTGTTTTAAATGCAAGATTGTCACGGTAACGTTCTGTAATGTAGGTACGTTGTCTTGCTTTAAACTCAGGGTCATCACGGTAACGTTGCGTTACGTAGGTACGCTGTCTTGCATTGAACTCAGGGTCGTCACGGTAACGTTGCGTTACGTAGGAACGTTGCCTTGCATTAAACTCAGGGTCATCACTGTAACGTTGCGTTACGTAGGAACGTTGCCTTGCATCAAACTCAGCGTCGTCACGGTAACGTTGCGTTCTGTAGGTGCATCGTCCCATTCGAAGACAATCATCTGTCTTATAACGAAGTAAGAAGCGGGAATGATTCTTCTTCTTAAAGATATGATCAGTCCTACAACGTTGTGTATAATAGGACTTTTGTTTCGTGCGAAAATGTACGTCTTGCTGATAACGCTTTGTAACATAACACCTCTTCCTCTGTCTTGTCTCTAAATTTTGACTTTCCTTATTTCTCAGATTTTTATTCCTTCTCTTTAGTTCCTGTTTTATACGTCTTTGTTCAGATTTAGCATTCAAATTTACTTGTGCCTTCATTCGTCTTAGAAATTTTCTCCTACCTCATTTCGGATTTTTTGACAAGCGTTGGAGCTCTTTACCTGTAGTCCAAGAAACCACTTCGCCTCTTCCACCTTCTGCGGAGGCACATGGTTTTTATTTATATTTTATTTAAGAAATGGATGTTTCAGTGTTGCATGTGTGCAATATTTAGTTATATATTGAAGAAAATTAAGCTTTTCTTGTTCCATATTTGATAATCAAAACTAATTTGGGTCTGCAGAATATTGGATTTTGATCCCACATGGCCAAACACTTCCTATTCGGAAACACTTGTGCTCCCGACTGAGCTAATCAGAATCCTTCCGTCAAAGTGGTGGTACCTGCTGACTGTTAATGTTGAATGCGAATGCGTAATGGTGGAATTTGCTTAATGTAATGAATGTTTATGTTGAATGCGAATGAGTGCGTGATAAAAGTGGTGGAATTTGCTTCATGTAATGAATGTCTATGTTGAATGCGAAAGAGTGCGTAATAAAAGTGGTGGGGGGGATTTGCTTAATGTAATGAATGTTTATGTTAAATGCGAATGCGTAATCAAAGTGGTGGAATTTGCTTCATGTAATGAATAAGCGTTAAAAATGATAAGCGGGAAGAATAAAAAGGGAAATAAATAATTGTGAAATAAATGAGAAAATGTTACAAATACATGTTACAAAAAGGTACAAATGATAAGGGTTAAAAATGAAATGTTACAAATGTTACAAAAAAGGTACAAATGATAAAAAAGGTACAAATGATAAGCGTTAAAAATGAAATGTTACAAAAAAGGTACAAATGATAAGCGTTAAAAATGAAATGTTACAAATACATGTTACAAAAAAGTTACAAATGGCAAATGGTGGTGTTAAAAATGATAAGCGGGAAGAATAAAGAGGGAAATTAATTATTGTGAAATAAATGGGAAAATCTTACAAATACATGTTACAAAAGAGTTACAAATGATAAGGGTTGAAAATGATAAGCGGGAAGAATAAAGAGGGAAATAAATTATTGTGAAATAAATGGGAAAATGTTACAAATACATGTTACGAAAAAGGTACAAATGATAAGCGTTAAAAATGAAATGTTACAAATATTACAAAAAAGGTACAAATAATAAGTGTTAAAAATGAAATGTTACAAATACATGTTACAAAAAAGTTACAAATGATAAGCGGCAAAAATAATAAAGGAAATAAATGACATGAATTAGTGTCATGAAAAACCCACACGGGTTTTTATACCATACGGGAAAGCCGCTCGTGTTCTGGAACACTTGTGTTTCCCACTGAGCTAATCGGGTCCCTTTCTTCATGGTGGTCGAATTTGGTTAATGTAATGAATGTGTTTGTTGAATGCGAATACGTAATCAAAGTGGTGGAAATTGCTTCATGTAATGAATGTTTATGTTGAATGTGAATGAGTGCGTAATAAAAGTGGTGGGGGGAATTTGCTTAATGTAATGAATGTTTATGTTGAATGCAAATGAATGCGTAATCAAAGTGGTAGAATTTGCTTAATGTAATGAATGTTTATGTTGAATGCGGATGCGTAATCAAAGTGGTGGAATTTGCTTCATGTAATGAATAAGCGTTAAAAATGATAAGCGGGAGGAATAAAAAGGGAAATAAATAATTGTGGAATAAATGGGAAAATGTTACAAATACATGTTACAAAAAGGTACAAATGATAAGCGTTAAAAATTAAATGTTACAAATGTTACAAAAAAGGTACAAATGATAAAAAAGTACAAATGATAAGTGTTAAAAATGAAATGTTACAAAAAAGGTACAAATGATAAGCGTTAAAAATCAAATGTTACAAATACATGTTACAAAAAAGTTACAAATGATGAGCGGCAAAAATAATAAAGGAAATAAAAGACATGAATTAGTGTCATGAAGAACCCACACGGATTTCGATACCACACGGGAAAGCCGCTCATGTTCTGGAATCACTTGAGTTTCCCACTGAGCTAATTGGGTCCCTTGCTTCATAGTGGTTGAATTTGGTTAATGTAATGAATGTGTTTGTTGAATGCGAATACGTAATCAAAGTGGTGGAAATTGCTTAATGTAATGAATGTTGAATGCGAATGTTAGTTACAAATGATAAGCGTTGAAAATGATAAGCGGGAAGAATAAAGAGTAAAATAATTAATGACGCCCAATGTGGGAATCGAACCCACTACAGGAAACTGGCTCGGGTTGACATTGCCATTAAGAATGAATGGGGAAATAAAAGGCACAAATTTGCTAATTACTTAAAAACGGTAAATGTTATGAAGGGGAAAAAAGGTGGCAAGGTTGCCATGAATTTTTGGAACGTGTGAAAGTTTGAACGAGGTGAATTGGTTGAAGCATGTGGGAGTAGTTGGATGTCAAAAAAGTGGGAGGAATAAGTTGTTTAATAATAATAAAGTAGAATATTAATGTGTGAAGGCCTTCGCCTTCACACAATAAAGTAGAATAACAATGTGTGAAGGCCTTCGCCTTCACACAACTAGAATTGCAATTTCGGAAGAAATTGCGTGTGAAGGCGAAGGCAGATGTTAATTTACAAATGTTATAAAAGGGAAATAAATGATTGTGAAATAAATGGGAAAATGTTACAAATACATGTTACAAAAAGGTACAAATGATAAGCGTTAAATATGAAATGTTACAAATGTTACAAAAAAGGTACAAATGATAAGCGTTGAAAATGATAAGGGGAAGGATAAAGAGTAAAATAAATAATGACGCCCAATGTGGGAATCGAACTGACGCGGGTTTTAATACCACTTGGGAAAGATGCTCGTGTACTGGAATTACTTGTGTTTCCCACGAGCTAATTGTGTCCCTGTCTACAACCTGGTTGAATTTGGTTAATGTAATGAATGTGTTTGTTGAATGCGAATACGTAATCAAAGTGGTGGAAATTGCTTAATGTAATGAATATTGAATGCGAATGTTAATTACAAATGATAAGCGTTGAAAATGATAAGCGGGAAGAATAAAGAGTAAAATAATTAATGACGCCCAATGTGGGAATCGAACCCACTACAGGAAACTGGCTCGGGTTGACATTGCCATTAAGAATGAATGGGGAAATAAAAGGCACAAATTTGCTAATTACTTAAAAACGGTAAATGTTATGAACGGGAAAAAAGGCGGCAAGCGTGACATGAATTTTTGGAACGTGTGAAAGTTTGAACGAGGTGAATCGGTTGAAGCATGTGGGAGTAGTTAGATGGCAAAAAAGTGGGAGGAATAAGTTGTTTAATAATAATAACTAGAATTGCAATTTCGGAAGAAATTGCGTGTGAAGGCGAAGGCAGATGTTAATTTACAAACGTCAAGCGTTAAAAATGATGAGCGGGAAGAATGAAAAGGGCAAGAAATAATTGTGAAATAAATGGGAAAACGTTACAAATACATGTTACAAAAAGGTACAAATGATAAGCGTTAAAAATGAAATGTTACAAATGTTACAAAAAAGGTACAAATGATAAGCGTTGAAAATGATAAGGGGAAGAATGAAGGGTAAAATAATTTATGACGCCCAATGTGGGAATCGAACGCACTACAGGACACTGGCTCGGGTTGACATTGCCATTGTGTTTCCGACTGAGCTAATGAGGCTTCTTCCTTCATGCTGGTTGAATCTGGTTAATGTAATGAATGTGTTTGTTGAGTGCGAATGCGTAATCAAAGTGGTGGAAATTGCTTAATGTAATGAATGTTGCATGCGAATGACAAAAGTTACAAATGATAACCGTTGAAAATGATAACCGGGAAGGATAAAGAGTAAAATAAATAATGACGCCCAACGTGGGAATTGTACTGACGCGGGTTTTGATACCACTCGGGAAAGATGCTCGTGTACTGGAATCACTTGTGTTTCCCACGAGCTAATTGTGTCCCTGTCTACATACTGGTTGAAATTGGTTAATGTAATGAATGTGTTTGTTGAATGCGAATACGTAATCAAAGTGGTGGAAATTGCTTAATGTAATGAATGTTGAATGCGAATGTTAGTTACAAATGATAAGCGTTGAAAATGATGAGCGGGAAGAATAAAGAGTAAAATAATTAATGACGCCCAATGTGGGAATCGAACCCACTACAGGAAACTGGCTCGGGTTGACATTGCCATTAAGAATGAATGGGGAAATAAAAGGCACAAATTTGCTAATTACTTAAAAACGGTAAATGTTATGAACGCGAAAAATACTGGCAAGCTTGCCATGAATTTTTGGAACGTGTGAAAGTTTGAACGAGGTGAATCGGTTGAAGCATGTGGGAGTAGTTGGATGTCAAAAAAGTGGGAGGAATAAGTTGTTTAATAATAAAGTACAATATCAATGTGTGAAGGCCTTCGCCTTCACACAACTAGAATTGCAATTTCGGAAGAAATTGCGTGTGAAGGCGAAGGCAGATGTTAATTTAGAAACGTTAAGCGTTAAAAATGATGAGCGGGAAGAATGAAAAGGGAAAGAAATAATTGTGAAATAAATGGGAAAATGTTACAAATACATGTTACAAAAAGGTACAAATGATAAGCGTTAAAAATGAAATGTTACAAATGTTACAAAAAAGGTACAAATGATAAGCGTTGAAAATGATGAGGGGAAGGATAAAGAGTAAAATATATAATGACGCCCAATGTGGGAATCGAACTGACGCGGGATTTGATACCACTCGGGAAAGATGTGGGAGTAGTTTTTTTGCTTCGCCTTCACACAATAATAAAGTAGAACAAGAAAAATGGTAGCAAGCGTGACATGAATTTTGGGAACGTGTGAAAGTTCCGGTGAATCAGAAAATTTCAATGCTTCCCAATGAAAAGCACAACTGCACCCATCCAACCCCTAACTGACAGAAAACAATGTAGGCATTGCCTTCGCCTTCACACAATAACAAATTTGGGAAGAAATTGCGTGTGAAGGCGAAGGCAGATGTTAATTTACAAACGTTAAGCGTTAAAAATGATGAGCGGGAAGAATAAAAAGGGAAAATAAATTATTGTGAAATAAATGGGAAAATGTTATAAATACATGTTACAAAAAGGTACAAATGATAAGCGTTGAAAATGATAAGGGGGAAGAATAAAGAGTAAAATAATTTACGACGCCTAATGTGGGAATTGAATGCACTACAGGAAACTGGCTCGGGTTAACATTGCCTTTGTGTTTCCGACTGAGCAAATGAGGTTTCTTCTGTCATGGCGGTTGAATTTGGTTAATGTAATGAATGTGTTTGTTGTATGCGACGACGTAATCAAAGTGGTGAAAATTGTTTAATGTAATGAATGTTGAATGCGAATGACAAGTTTCAAATGATAAGCGTTGAAAATAAGCGGGAAGAATAAAGAGTAAAATAATTTATGACGCCCAATGTGGGAATCGAACCAATAACAGGAAACTGGCTCGGGTAAACATTGCCTTTGTGTTTCCAACTGAGCTAACTAGGTTCCTTCCTTAGTGCTGGTTGAATTTGGTCAATGTAATGAATGTGTTTGTTGAATGCGATTGTGTAATCAAAGTGGTGGAAATTGCTTAATGTAATGAAAGTTGAATGCAAATGATAACAGTTACAAATGTTAAGCGTTGAAAATGATAAGCAAGTAGAATAAAGAGTAAAATAATTAATTGCGCCAAATGTGGGAATTGAATCTACTACAGGAAACTGACTCAGGTTGACATTGCTATTAAGAATGAATGGGGATTTTTAAGGCACAAATTTGCTAATTACTTAAAAACGGTAGAAGTTATGAACGAGAAAAATGGTGGCAAGCTTGACATGAATTTTTGGAACGTGTGAAAGTTTGAACGAGGTGAATCGGTTGAAGCATGTGGGAGTAGTTTTTTGCTTCGCCTTCACACAATAATAAAGTAGAACAAGAAAAATGGTAGCAAGCATTACATGAATTTTGGGAACGTGTGAAAGTTCCGGTGAATCAGAAAATTTCAATGCTTCCCAATGAAAAGCACAACTGCACCCATCCAACCCCTAACTGACAGAAAACAATGTAGGCAAATGGACAGCATTGGCAAAATAAAAATTTATTTACAAATCTCCACCACTTCACCCTCCGAATAAATAAGTTTTAAGGCAAGTCCTTCTTCAGGTAATGTTGGTGGCTCCAGAAAAGCCTTGGTCCATACGGTCATTGAAATTGTGGTTTCGACCCCCTCCACATCCACCAACTTGACCTCCTCGTCCTCCTCCTCCACCATGACCCCAATAGCCACCAGGTTTCTAGTTGTATTGTAGCCCTAGGGAATAAAAACACAATTAGGTTTACTCAGGTGAAAACTGAGAACAATTATACAACTCAAAGGTCAAGAATAACTCCATAAAGTTAAAGGTTAATTCATCACAGTCACATCACATGCAATTACTAATTCAGAAAATCCTTCCATTATCTGTACCGTTTTGTCCCCACCGGGGGGAGGGGGGGTTGTTTGTAGACACGCTGGTCACAATTCAACTGCCTTTGTTGTAAAGTTGTAAAATTTGAACCTAAACTGATGACATTCCTTTTCCGTTATCCAGCCTTTTCTTTACTCACCGATATCTTTGAGTGCTGTGTTGTATTTAGGGACAGGCCGAAGTCGTTAGTCACGGCACTCAGGTGCGTGAACGTGTAGGAGGCCCCGACCTTGATCGGGGTCAAGGTGGCCTCCCTTCACACAGCCACTCTCACGACCGCTTCGTCCTGCAATAGTTTAAAACCAAACATTACTTCAGCATGCATGTTTGAAGCGCAATAGCAGTAAAGCGACAGGTTACTTACTTTTTTCAGGTACACGACGCTTAAGGGCACCAACCGAGCCCCGCGCACAGACACGAGTCTGGTTGGCTGTTTCTAATTTGGAACAAACAGACATACCATTGAGTTAGCCTGCAACGTTTAATGCAAGAAAACTAAATTTTGTATTTTTAGTAGTTCTAAATAGATATTTAACATGCAGGCGAATTAAACTTACACTTTCGACCTGTCCCTCGACGTTCACCAGCCCCTCAGGAGGGTTTCCGATCACCTCGCTGAGGGGCATTGCCAACGGCGGGGGGGAAATGAGTGCGCGTGCCTGAGCCCTTAAGGCATCGCTGCACTGCACCTCCGCCCCGACGTATACTCTGCTGCTTTTGGCAGAGCAGCACGTTTGGAGCGTTTGCCTCCGCCATGAAATGGGCGAAAACGTAACTGTTGCCCTCTGTGACTCGGCTAGCCAGATGACTGAAAAGAGTCATCTTAAACGCGGTCTTACCGTCACAGAGGGCAACAGTTACATTTTCATAATGCCCATCAATCTCGCCGGTGGGCTTCCAGGCTCTGGCCCGGATGTCGCAGCGCATCCCCACCACTAGAGCTTTCCTGACTTTTTGGTTCATTCTGAAAGAGAAAGTGCCAAAATCAAATAATCAGGAATTTTTCGGATCTGTTTTTGGGATACACATTCCCATTTCATTCCAAGTCTGTGAAGAAAATTTCAAAAAATTTGCAAAGTTCTTGTCAATCTGGCGAACGCATGACCCACTGCAGCATTTGGCGACAAGGCAAAGCACTTTGCCTTCACTCGGACAAATTGCAAAACCGATGACCGAAAGCAGCCAAGGCAACTTGAAATCTTGCTTGTATTTGTAGCATGTGATTTTACTAATCTTCCTTTCTTTGTTTGTGTATCCACTTTGACTTTAAACCAGCAATGTCTTCAATTGCAAGCCATGTGGGTATGGCGGTGGCCATTTTGTCCCATTGTGCACACATGGACGGCCAATTTTCCTCGTGCAAAAGCCTTGCGCGCAGACTTTGACCAGCCTTCTTATGATACAGCATTAATTTTCACAGGTAAAACAATATAGCAGATTTAAAAGTGCCGCCTATGTTTGTTTTACAACTCCTTTTCACTTTCATGCATCTGATAGAGTTAATTCATTCCAAATTCATCAGAATGTACCTCAGAGAAAGAGCATTGCAACAACAGGGCAATATTTTTTCAGAGTATAGTAAATGAAACGGCAGAATCTTAGAATATTCGATTAACTTCCACCCTGTTTGGAAATGATAATTTGCACACCAACACATCAGTCCAGGTTAAAACAAAAGAATTAATAAATGAACTAGGCACATGCCTCAGTGTTTATCAAAGATGTTCATCCAAAATCAAATTTGAAGTTGGAGGGGAGATAGCTGAGAAACCACTTACCTCTGTCTTCAAGTTTGCTGTTACGAAGGCAGCCTGGTGTCCACACCCGCTTTTATGAGTGGCTGAGTAAAAAAAAAAAAGCTGTTCGGGCATATTGTCACAACTTTATTAGTTACACAGATAGATAAATAGATAGATCTTCATTGTCATTGTCACATGTAACACCAAAATAAAAAATGCCAAACGATCAGTGCATCTCATAAAATATTTTTTAAAAAATAAATAAATAAAAACAAGCAAAAGTTCATATAAACTAAAGACAACTCAGTGGCCTAGTGGTAGAATGTCCACCTTGAAACCGAAAGGTTAAGAGTTCTAAACCTAGCCAGGTCATACCAAAGACTAATAAATTAGGACCCATTGCTGCAAACAATCACAGCAATGTGAAAAAAATCCAAAAGTAGGAAACAGTCAATTCCCTTTTTTTTTCCAGACACCTTGACATGTTGAAACTACAATACATATACATAGTGCGTTAGAGGAGGTGTTGCATATTGTTGTCAATGGGGTGCGCTGTGATGCGCAAGAGACATTGTACTGCTATGTGAGACGAGTGGGGGGAAATAAAAAGTTGCTGAATAAAAAAGTACATTAGCGTTCATCTCTACTTCGCATAAACACATCAAGTGTTGTTGTTTTTTTATTTATAATTCAACTGTAGCATGATTGCCGATGGTATTAGACAGACTTGGGATACATATACAAAAGATAATGTAAACATGGTTTGAGGCAAAGAAATGTATAAAGTCCAACAATTGTGCAAATCAAAATGATTACAACTTCAGAGTTCAAAGCATTGCCGAAAAAGTAACCAAATACACCGTGTTCCAAATTATTATGCAAATGATATTTATCTCAGATTTTCCTAAATAGTCGATGAAAAATGAGTCAGCATAATTTTCAAGTCATCAACCATTAGTTTAATGAATTCTAATGTTATTGAACAAACCTCCCAATGATAACAGAATTTTTCAAAAATAAAAAACTTAAAATGCACTGTTCCAAATTATTACGCACAACAGAGTTTTATAACATTTTATAGGTTGTTATGAACTGAAATGCTCATCTTTAGAATTTACAACATTAGGAGGTCATATTTACTGAAATCAAAAGCTATTTCAATAAAAAACATCTTAACAGGTCAAGTTTACAGCATTAGGAGGTCATATTTACTGAAATCAAAAGCTATTTCAATCAAAAACAACTTAACAGGTCAAGTTACATTTTAACATAGGACCCTTTATTTGATAGCAGCTTCACAATTCTTGCATCCATTGACCTTGTGAGTTTTTGGAGAGTTTCAGCTTGAATTTCTTTGCAGGATGTCAGAATAGCCTCCCAGAGCTGCTGTTTGGATGTGAACTGCCTCCCACCCTCGTAGATCTTTTGCTTGAGGATGCTCCAAAGGTTCTCAATAGGATTGAGGTCAGGGGAGGATGGGGGCCACACCATGAGTTTCTCTCCTTTTATGCCCATAGTAGCCAATGATGCAGAGGTATTCCTTGCAGCATGAGATGGTGCATTGTCATGCATGAAGATGATTTTGCTACGGAAAGCACGGTTCTTCTTGTTGTACCATGGACGAAAGTGGTCAGTCAGAAACTCCACATACTTTACAGATGTCATTTTCACATCTTCAGGGACCCTAAAGGGGCCAACCAGCTCTCTCCCCATGATTCCGGCCCAAAACATGACTCCGCCACCTCCTTGCTGACGTCGCAGCCTTGTTGGGCTATGGTGGCCGTCCACCAACCATCCACGACTCCATCCATCTGGACCATCCAAGGTTGCACGGCACTCATCAGTGAACAAGACTGTTTGAAAATTAGTCTTCATGTAGTCCTGGGCCCACTGCAGCCGTTTCTGCTTGTGAGCGTTGTTTAGGCGTGGCCGAATAGAGGGTTTCCGCTTAACTGCAAGACTCTGGAGGATCCTACACCTTGATGTTCGTGGGACTCCAGCGGCACCAGCAGCTTCAAATATCTGTTTGCTAGTCTGCAATGGCATTTTAGCAGCTGCTCTCTTAATCCGATTTGTTTGTCTGGCAGAAACCTTCCTCGTTGTGCCTTTATCTGCACGAACACGTGTGTGCTCTGAATCAGCCACAAATCTCGTTACAGTACGATGATCACGCTTAAGTGTTCGTGAAATATCGAAGGTATTCCTACCTTGTCCAAGGCATTGAACTATTTCACGCTTTTCGACAGCAGAGAGATCCTTTTTCTTTCCCATGTTGCTTTGAAAGGGCCAACTGCTTGAAATGGCTTCTTAAGTAGTTTTTCCTTTATTGGGCTCACCTGGCAGACTATCACAGGTGTCTGAGATTGATTTCAGTGATCGAAAGAGCCCACAATACCGTCCATGAGTTTAACAAAAAATGTAATCTTTATGACACTTAAATACAATTTGCATAATAATTTGGAACACGGCGCCGTGTTCCAAATTATTATGCAAAAGATATTTATCTCAGATTTTCCTAAATAGTCGATGCAAATGAGTCAGCATAATTTTCAAGTCATCAACCATTAGTTTAATGAATTCGAATGTTATTGAACAAACCTCCCAATGATAACAGAATTTTTCAAAAAATTTAATCTTTATGACACTTAAATACGTGTTCCAAATTATTATGCAAAAAATATTTATCTCAGATTTTCCTAAATAGTCGATGCAAATGAGTCAGCATAATTTTCAAGTCATCAACCATTAGTTTAATGAATTCGAATGTTATTGAACAAACCTCCCAATGATAACAGAATTTTTCAAAAAATTTAATCTTTATGACACTTAAATACAATTTGCATAATAATTTGGAACACGGCGCCGTGTTCCAAATTATTATGCAAAAGATATTTATCTCAGATTTTCCTAAATAGTCGATGCAAATGAGTCAGCATAATTTTCAAGTCATCAACCATTAGTTTAATGAATTCGAATGTTATTGAACAAACCTCCCAATGGCGGTGTAATGCTATTTTCGACCGGCTGGCGGGGCTTCCTTGAATGCCAGTCCGCCTTTCGAGCTGTCCTGCCCGGTGTGGGTTAGTGTCCGCGCCCCGTAACATTATGGAAGCTAAAAAAATAAAAAAGAAATCTAAGTGCGAGTGCTGGTGTATTTACTCGTCGTGTCCACCGGAGGGAGGCAACTCCCCGCCGCAGCTGCAGCGGCAGCTTTGAAAAGTCACCCCAGCCGCCTGGAGCTCTGCGCGGGGGGGCGAAACGTCCCGTGCTTGGTACCAGGTCTGCCTGGCCGAATTGGGCCCGCTGGAAGTCATTCATGCTCCGTGACCTCCTCCGCGGTGTTTAAAAAGCGTCCATCCGCTCTTCTGGAGCTTTTTTTCGGCCATCTCGTCCGCGTGTGCACGGCCTCCCGGTGGCCCCGAGAAATAAATAAATAAATAATAATTTAAAAAAATAATAATAAAAAAAAAAATCTGAGTGGGACCGGCCGGCGGGGCTTCCTTGAAATCTTAGCCGCCCTCCGAGCTCTCCTGCCCGGCGTGGGTTTGCGTCAGCGCCCGGTACATTATGGAAGCTTTAAAAAAAAAAAAAAAAATGAATAAAAAAGAAATTCTGAGTGGGACCGGCCGGCGGGGCTTCCTTGAAATCTTAGCCGCCCTCCGAGCTCTCCTGCCCGGCGTGGGTTTGCGTCAGCGCCCGGTACATTATGGAAGCTTTAAAAAAAATAAAAAAAATAAAAATAAAAAAGAAATTCTGAGTGGGACCGGCCGGTGGGGATTCCTTGGAAGCCTAGCCGCCCTCCGAGCTCTCCTGCCGGGCATGAGTTAGCGGCCTATTTAGCCCGCGGACCAGCTACCTTAAGAGAGTCATAGTTACTCGCGCATTTTACCCGCGCCGTTTACCTGCTGGACCGGCCGGCGCCATTCGCCCTCCGAGCTCTCCTGCCGGGCGTGGGTTAGTGTCCGCGCCCGGTACATTATGGATGTTAAAAAAATAAAATTATTATTATTATTATTATTATTATTAAAGAAAAATAAAAAATAATAATAATTCTAAGTGCGAGTGGGGCTGGCCGGCGGGGCTTCCTCGAAACCCAACCCGCCCTCCGAGCTCTCCTGCCGGGCGTGGGTTAGTGTCCCCGACCCATAACATTATGGAAGCTAAAAATAAAAAATAAATCTAAGTGCGAGTGCTGGTGAATTTACTCGTCGTGTCCACCGGAGGGAGGCATCTCCGCCGCAGCGGCAGCTTTGAAAAGTCATCCCGGCCGCCTGGAGCTCTGCGCGGGGGGGCGAAATGTCCCGTGTTTGGTACCAGGTCGCGCTGCGCCGTCTGCCTGGCCGAATTGGGCCCGTTGGAAGTCATTCATGCTCCGCGATCTCCGCCGCGGTGCTTACAAAGCGCCCACCCGCACTGCTGGTGCTTTCTCCGCCCATCTCGTCCGCGTGTGCGTTCGCGGCCCGCTGGAAGTCATTCATGCTCCGCGATCTCCGCCGCGGTGCTTACAAAGCGCCCACCCGCACTGCTGGTGCTTTCTCCGCCCATCTCATCCGCGTGTGCGTTCGCGGCCCGCTGGAAGTCATTCATGCTCCGCGATCTCCGCCGCGGTGCTTACAAAGCGCCCACCCGCACTGCTGGTGCTTTCTCCGCCCATCTCGTCCGCGTGTGCGTTCGCGGCCCGCTGGAAGTCATTCATGCTCCGCGATCTCTGCCGCGGTGCTCAAAAAGCGTCCTTCCGCTCTCCTGGAGCTTCCTTTGGCCATCTCGCGCGTGTGCACGTCCTCCCAATGGCCCCGGGAGCGCGTGGGGAAGTCACAAAGTGCCGTCAGACCGGAGACAATTTCACCTCAGGGCTACACCGGCGGAGCCGGCGAAGCCGTCACTGACACACTACCAGAGCTCCGCAAAAAGCTCCATAATCTGTTAAAAGTGCTTAGCTGGGTGCCTGGAAGCCTCCTCTGGCGTAAAAAGTTAGGGAGGGGCCCCCATAGCACCGGCTGGAGCTCCGTAAAAAGCTCCATAACCACATGGAAGTCCCAAAAAAGCTCCATAATTGGTTAAAAATGCTTAGCCGCGTCCCTGGAAGCCCAATTGGGGCGTAAAAAGCTAGGCGGAACGGCCCTGAAGCTCCACACGGAAGTCCTCAAAAAGCTCCATAATTGGTTAAAAATGCTTAGCCGCGTCCCTGGAAGCCCAATCGGGCGTAAAATGTTAGGCGGAACGGCCCTGGAGCTCAGCCTGGAGGTCCTCAAAAAGCTCCATAATTGGTTAAAAATGCTTAGCCGCATCCCTGGAAGCCCAATCAGGCGTAAAATGTTAGGCGGAACGGCCCTGAAGCTCCACATGGAAGTCCAAAAACAGCTCCATAATTGGTTAAAAATGCTTAGCCGCGTCCCTGGAAGCCTAATCGGGCGTAAAATGTTAGGCGGAACGGCCCTGAAGCTCCACACGGAAGTCCAAAAAAAGCTCCATAATTGGTTAAAAATGCTTAGCCGCGTCCCTGGAAGCCTAATCGGGCGTAAAAAGTCAGGCGGAACGGCCCTGAAGCTCCACATGGAAGTCCCAAAAAAAAGCTCCATAATTGGTTAAAAATGCTTAGCCGCGTCCCTGGAAGCCTAATCGGGCGTAAAAATTTAGGCGGAACGGCCCTGAAGCTCCACATGGAAGTCCAAAAAAAAAGCTCCATAATTGGTTAAAAATGCTTAGCCGCGTCCCTGGAAGCCTAATCTGGCGTAAAAAGTTAGGCGGAACGGCCCAGGGTAGCTCTGAGGTACCAGGGGCGAGCGCCGAGGTACCAGGGGAAAGCGCCGAGGTACCAGGGGCGAGCGCCGAGGTACCAGGGGCAAGCGCCGAGGTACCAGGGGAAAGCGCTGAGGTACCAGGGGGAAGCGCTGAGGTACCAGGGGGACGCGTTTAGGTACCAGGGGTGCAGTACCAACTTTGGTCTGTTGGTGCGCCAGAATACGATGAGTTGGTCCCCCTAGTTACTGTACTCATCCCCTTTACCCCCTAATCGCAAAATATAGTCAGAACGAGTGTGGGGGAACACTCCCCAAAATGTCAGAATATTTTCTAAGTGTCACCGAGGGCTGACACACAATCTGTCCGAGTGGCTACGGTTCCCCTGTCGACCCCGAATGGCGAAAATTCGGCCTCTCCACCACGGAGGTCGGTGAGAATTTCAGAATATTTTCTAAGTGCGAGCGTGGGCTGCCGCACAATCTGTCCGTGTGGCGACGGTTCCCCTGTCGGCCCCGAATGGCGAAAATTCGGCCTCTCCACCCAAGAAGTCGGTGATAATTTCAGAATATTTTCTAAGTGCGAGCGTGGGCTGCCGCACAATCTGTCCGAGTGGCGACGGTTCCCCTGTCGGCCCCGAATCGCGAAAATTCGGCCTCTCCACCACGGAAGTCGGTGATAATTTCAGAATATTTTTGAAGTGGGAGCGTGGGCTGCCGCACAAGCTGTCCGAATTGCGACGGTTCCCGTGTGGGATCCGAATCGCGAAAATTCGGCCTCTCCACCACGGAAGTTGGTGAGAATTTCAGAATATTTTCTAAGTGTGAGCGTGGGCTGACACACAAGCTGGCCGAATTGCGACGGTTCCCCTGTGGGATCCGAATCGCGAAAATTCGGCCTCTCCACCACGGAAGTCGGTGAGAATTTCAGAATATTTTCTAAGTGCGAGCGTGGGCTGCCGCACAACTTGTCCGAGTGGCGACGGTTCCCCTGTCGGCCACAAATGGCGAAAAATCAGCCTCTCCTCCTGGAAGTCACACCGACTCAGACGAAAAAAGTCTAAGTGCCAACGGCTCTTGCGCCGTAAAGTGTCCGCTCCGCGCTGGTTCCGCGGTCGGCCGCAAATAGCGAAAAATCAGCCTCTCCTTCTGGAGCTTGCGCCAACTTTGGCGAAAAACTTCTAAGTGCCAACGGCTCTTGCGCCGTAAAGTGTCCGCTTTGGCTGGTTCCCTCGGTCGGCCGCAAATAGCGAAAAATCAGCCTCTCCTTCTGGAGCTCGCGCCAACTTTGGCGAATATTTTCTAAGTGCCAACGGCTCTTGCGCCGTAAAGTGTCCGCTTTGGCTGGTTCCCTCGGTCGGCCGCAAATGGCGAAAAATCAGCCTCTCCTTCTGGAGCTCGCGCCAACTTTGGCGAATATTTTCTAAGTGCCAACGGCTCTTGCACCGTAAAGTGTCCGCTTTGGCTGGTTCCCTCGGTCGGCCGCAAATGGCGAAAAATCAGCCTCTCCTTCTGGAGCTCGCGCCAACTTTGGCGAAAAATTTCTAAGTGCCAACGGCTCTTGCGCCGTAAAGTGTCCACTTTAGCTGGTTCCCTCGGTCGGCCACAAATGGCGAAAAATCAGCCTCTCCTTCTGGAGCTCGCGCCAACTTTGGCGAAAAATTTCTAAGTGCCAACGGCTCTTGCGCCGTAAAGTGTCCGCTTTGGCTGGTTCCCTCGGTCGGCCGCAAATAGCGAAAAATCAGCCTCTCCTTCTGTAGCTCGCGCCAACTTTGGCGAAAAAATTTCTAAGTGCCAACGGCTCTTGCACCGTAATGTGTCCGCTTTGTCTGGTTCCCTCGGTCGGCCACAAATAGCGAAAAATCAGCCTCTCCTTCTGGAGATCGCGCCAACTTTGGCGAAAAATTTCTAAGTGCCAACGGCTCTTGCGCCGTAATGTGTCCGCTTTGTCTGGTTCCCTCGGTCGGCCGCAAATGGCGAAAAATCAGCCTCTCCTTCTGGAGCTCGCGCCAACTTTGGCGAAACATTTCTAAGTGCCAACGGCTCTTGCGCGGTAATGTGTCCGCTTTGTCTGGTTCCCTCGGTCGGCCACAAATAGCGAAAAATCAGCCTCTCCTTCTGGAGCTCGCGCCAACTTTGGCGAATATTTTCTAAGTGCCAACGGCTCTTGCGCCGTAAAGTGTCCGCTTTGGCTGGTTCCCTCGGTCGGCCGCAAATAGCGAAAAATCAGCCTCTCCTTCTGGAGCTCGCGGCAACTTTGGCGAAAAATTTCTAAGTGCCAACGGCTCTTGCGCCGTAATGTGTCCGCTTTGTCTGGTTCCCTCGGTCGGCCACAAATAGCGAAAAATCAGCCTCTCCTTCTGGAGCTCGCGCCAACTTTGGCGAAAAATTTCTAAGTGCCAACGGCTCTTGCGCCGTAAAGTGTCCGCTTTGGCTGGTTCCCTCGGTCGGCCGCAAATAGCGAAAAATCAGCCTCTCCTTCTGGAGCTCGCGCCAACTTTGGCGAAAAATTTCTAAGTGCCAACGGCTCTTGCGCCGTAATGTGTCCGCTTTGTCTGGTTCCCTCGGTCGGCCACAAATAGCGAAAAATCAGCCTCTCCTTCTGGAGCTCGCGCCAACTTTGGCGAAAAATTTCTAAGTGCCAACGGCTCTTGCGCCATAATGTGTCCGCTTTGTCTGGTTCCCTCGGTCGGCCACAAATAGCGAAAAATCAGCCTCTCCTTCTGGAGCTCGCGCCAACTTTGGCGAAAAATTTCTAAGTGCCAATGGCTCTTGCGCCGTAATGTGTCCGCTTTGGCTGGTTCCCTCGGTCGGCCACAAATGGCGAAAAATCAGCCTCTCCTTCTGGAGCTCGCGCCAACTTTGGCGAAAAATTTCTAAGTGCCAACGGCTCTTTCGCCGTAAAGTGTCTGCTCCGCGCTGGTTCCCCGGTCGGCCGCAAATAGCGCAAAATCAGCCTCTCGCCCTTCAGGTACCAGGCGTTGGGGTACCAGGGGTAAGTGCAGTACCAGCTTTGGTCTGTTGGTGCGCCAGAGTACGATTAGTTGGTCCCCCTAGTCACTGTACTCATTACCTTTACCCCCAAATCGCAAAATATAGTCAGAACGAGTGTGGGGAACACAAGTTTTGGCCCCGAGAACCAGGCGGCTGGTGTCTCTAGCGATGTGTTCCCCCCCAAAAAGTGTTCACATGCTCGGACAGCGAACCTAGGAGCTACCGCAAAGCACTCTGGAAGTGCACGAGCGAAAAAAATTTCTAAGTACAAAAACTCTCGAAAATTTTCAAAGTGCTACATGCTTTCCATCCAAGGAAGGAATAGTGGAGGACCGGCCGCCTCCTTAAACACAAGCCGGCGGAACGACGGGGAGGACCGGCCGCCTCCTTAAACACAGGCCGGTGGAACGTTTGGCAGAATTCTCCTCGTGGAGGACTGGCCGCCTCCTTAAACACAGGCCGGTGGAACGTTTGGCAGAATTCTTCTCGTGGAGGACCGGCCGCCTCCTTAAACAGAGGCCAGTGGGAACGGTTGGCAGAATTGCGTGACGGCCGCCTGCTCCCGGCGTCCGCACGTGAACGAACACCCCCTCCCGGGGACGGCCGTCTGCTCCCGACCGCCGTCCTTCACCCCCTCACCTTCCGGACCCCCGTCTGCTCCCGGCGGGCCTCCGAGTACCCCCACCTTCTCCCGAACTGACCGACAGGCAATGAGACCCGCCTTGGTAGGACCCCCACCGGCCCCGGCTCGCGCCGGCGTTGGGTGGACGGTTCCTCCCCACTTGCGGGTCGCTCTCCGTGGAGGACCGGTCGCCTCACTAAACATAGGCCGGGCGAAAATCTGCGAATGTTTTACATCCAAGAAAGGAAGGAGAGAACCGGCCGCCTCCTTAAACACAGGCCGGGCAGAAAATCTGCGAATGTTATCCATCCAAGGAGGGGGAGGACCGGCCGCCTCACTAAACATAGGCCGGGCGAAAATCTGCGAATGTTATACATCCAAGAAAGGAAGGAGGGAACCGGCCGCCTCCTTAAACACAGGCCGGGCGAAAATTTGCGAATGTTATCCATCCAAGGACGGAGGACCGGCCGCCTCCTTAAACACAGGCCGGTTGGAACGGTTGGCAGAATCGCGTGACGGCCGCCTGCTCCCGGCGTCCGCACGTGAACAAACACCCCCTCCCGGGGACGGCCGTCTGCTCCCGGCCGCCGTCCTTCACCCCCCTCAGCTTCCGGACCCCCGTCTGCTCCCGGCGGGCCTCCGAGTACCCTCCCCTTCTCCCGAACTGACCGACTGGCACTCATGACCCGCCTTGGTAGGGCCCCCACCGGCCCCGACTCGCGCCGGCGTTGGGTGGACGGTTCCTCCCCACTTGCGGGTCGCACTCTAGCGCCTCGGCCGCCGCGAGAGCGTGCGCTACGCGCCGCCCCCGCAGGCCTTGGCGCGACCGAACGGCAGCGAGACCGAGACGCTCCGAATCACCCACCTAGAGGAAATCAACGGAGGCCGAGCGCGCGATCCGATTGCGGCACGCCGCGTGGGCGTCCGCCGGCCGCGCCGGTCTACTGCGAATGCTGTTTCTCAAACCCTTGCCTAACCAGACGGCACCGCGGGATGTGCTGTCGCAACTCTGTTCGACTATCCGAATATTCTTTCCCGACTACCGCGTTGCGGGAGGCGTCGTTCGTGCCGCCGGTGGTGTATGACCTTCCGCGAGAGGCGTGCGGGCTCGGGGGGGCCGCAACGACCGAGTCTGACTCGGACGGGGCGCAGCTTCCCTCCCGGTCGCAGCAATAAGCGCCGAACGCAGCGTTGGTCACCAGCCACCCCGGCGGGTTCGTCGGGAGCGCCGGTACCCTTCCGTAGCTAGTTGCCAGCTGGCCACAGCGGGCCGCACCGACCGAGTCTGACTCGGACGGGGCGCAGCTTCCCGTCTGGGTGACAGCGGCGCTGACAACGGCGGGGCGGCCGGAACCCCTTCGACCCCCCGGCTCCCACCAGTGTCGATCCAACTCCGCATCCTGGCCGTAGCGCGAGACCGGCGGGCCGCAACGACCGAGTCTGACTCGGACGGGGCGCAGCTTCCCGCTTGGGCCTCGGCGCGCGTGCCTCGCGCGGGCAAGTCGCCGGCACAGCGCCGCGCCCCCGACCCCCGCTTTACGGAAACGAAGCGAGCCTCAGCGGGCCGCAACGACCGAGTCTGACTCGGACGGGGCGCAGCTTCCCGCCTGGGTCATTGCACGTTCCCCCAGCTCGGGCCTGGAAGGCCGACGCCTTTCCCCCGGACCACCGCCGTGCCCGCACGGTTCATCCTCGGCCCCCGCTGGCCAAGCCCGACCGATGTGCCACCCCTGTTGCCGAGTTCGCTCTTCCCAAGCTTCGTCCCCAACCCTCACGCGAACCGTCCGTCCCCCGAACCGACCGACGGGAGCCGCTTGCCAAGCGACGTCAGCGTCCTACGGGTCTGATCTGGCCACAGTACGCGCTCGGCAGATAGCGACACCGCGGCGGCGGCGGCGGCAGCCAAAGGGCGGGCCAGCTCACACGGATCAGCTTACGGAGCGCAGCCCGGCTCCTCTCGTCAAGGCCTCAGCGAGCGGCTTGAAGGTTCCGTTGCCGGCCGGAGGCCCCGTCCACACCCGCTAGGCTCGCAAAGACCGTTTACCCCAGCAAGCCCCTGCTGACGCGGGTGGCGTCCGGAAAATGTCGCAGAAACCGCTCGGCCGAGCAACCCCTTCTGACCCCCACCCCTACCTGGTTGATCCTGCCAGTAGCATATGCTTGTCTCAAAGATTAAGCCATGCAAGTCTAAGTGCACACGGCCCGTACAGCGAAACTGCGAATGGCTCATTAAATCAGTTATGGTTCCTTTGATCGCTCCATAGTTACTTGGATAACTGTGGCAATTCTAGAGCTAATACATGCAAACGAGCGCCGACCTCCGGGGACGCGCGCATTTATCAGACCCAAAACCCACGCGGTGCCCGGGCGCGCGGGCCTCCCTTGGTGACCCTAGATAACTTCCAGCCGATCGCCGGCCCTCCGCGGCGGCGACGTCTCATTCGAATGTCTGCCCTATCAACTTTCGATGGTACTTTCTGCGCCTACCATGGTGACAACGGGTAACGGGGAATCAGGGTTCGATTCCGGAGAGGGAGCCTGAGAAACGGCTACCACATCCAAGGAAGGCAGCAGGCGCGCAAATTACCCACTCCCGACACGGGGAGGTAGTGACGAAAAATAACAATACAGGACTCTTTCGAGGCCCTGTAATTGGAATGAGCACAGTCCAAACCCTTGGGCGAGAACCCATTGGAGGGCAAGTCTGGTGCCAGCAGCCGTGGTAATTCCAGCTCCAATAGCGTATCTTAAAGTTGCTGCAGTTAAAAAGCTCGTAGTTGGACCTCGGGACGCGAGCTGACGGTCCGCCGCGAGGCGTGCATCCGTCTGTCCCAGCCCCTGCCTCTCGGTCCGCCCCCGGGATGCCCTTAACTGGGTGTCAGTAGCGGCGAGCGAAGAGGGAAGAGCCCAGCGCTGAATCCCCGCCCGGCCTCGGGCGCGGGAAATGTAGCGTACAGAAGGTCGTTGCGCCCGACGCCACCCGGAGGGGGCCCGAGTCCTTCTGATGGAAGCTCTGCCCAGGGACGGTGTGAGGCCGGTAGCGGCCCCCGGCGCGCCGGGGCGCGGCCTTCTCGGAGTCGGGTTGTTTGTGAATGCAGCCCAAAGCGGGTGGTAAACTCCATCTAAGGCTAAATACTGGCACGAGACCGATAGAGGACAAGTACCTTAAGGGAAAGTTGAAAAGAACTTTGAAGAGAGTTCAACAGGGCGTGAAACCGTTGAGAGGTAAACGGGTGGGGACCACGCAGTCCGATCGGGGGATTCAACCCGGCTGGGATTGGCGGCCGCCTGGGGCGTCGCGGGGGGCTGACCCTTTCGGGGGCCTGGCCTTCACGCGTGCGTTCTCGGAGTCGGACGTCCCCGGGCCGGGCGCACTTCCCCCGTGGTGTGCGTCGCGACCGTCCCTGGGTTGGCTTGTGTAACCCAGGTTAACATAGCCTTGTAAAATAAGAGCCTGTTAAACATAGCCTTGTAAAGTAAGAGCCTGTTAATAAAAACAGTCAAAAGAAAGTACATTGTAAATATCTTCTAAACTGACCAACACAGATTTAAAAGCATGTAAAATATTAAAACAATACAAATTTATTATTTTATTAACGTTTTGTAGTTGATAAAATGACAAAAGTGGGAACATTCACTTTTATTTTGAAGGGACATGATGACGTAGGAAAAAACCCATGTGACCAGAAATGCGAACTCTACTTTTTTCCTTTTTCCCGCCGTTTTTTGTTGTTTTTGGAGGGAGGATGACGAAGGTGATACGGGAGTAAGTCCGTTAAACTAAAGAGAGAGAGGGAACGTGACACAGTATTGTATAAAATGTTTGTATTTGATGGACCTATTTTTTCTGCTTCCAAACTTTTTCACCTTGGTGATGCACTAAGTGCGGAACAGGACTGGATTCACGAGAGTTGGTTCAGAAACCTCTGAACTAATAACGAAGCTGATTTCTTGTGCGAGTCGCAAGATGGCGAGCCACCAAAGAGGCCTTTGAATTTTTTCTCACGCAGGAGCGGAGAGCACTTGCTGGACGAGGTTCATCGAACCTGGTAGGATCTATCCATAATTTTTTTCCCACTGCTACACCGAGGTGGATTTCGGAAAGGATTGATTGACTCTTCAGGAACAAAGCAAGAGAAACAAACTGAAGGGATATAGAGACATTCGGATAACGAAAGTCGTTCAGTCTTTTGCTGAATTGTTTTGAGTTTTGTACATTTTGTCACTTTAATTTCTTTGTGAACTATATATACGATGATGCTGAAATGGTGTTATTGAAATATTGATTGGTGTGAACAAACCCAGTGAACCGAGGGAATTTAAAAGTGACTTTACTGAGCTCAAATTAGATTTACTATCGTTTTCGAATTACTTACCCGTATTGAATATTATTCAAACAACACAAAGTGAGGTAACTAAACTGATTGAACCTTAGAATAAATAAAACAACCCGGGTTTTAATTGAAATTCTTTAAACTGGAAAGTTTACTGAAAGGAAACTTATTTTCTTCAACTAACGTTGAGTTGAAATGTAAATTGTATGTCTACTGTTGTAAATTGTATGTCTATTTTTCTCTATTTTTTCTCTTCTAAAATAAGCCGGCAGTTCAATTCAAACCTTGGTCTGTGGTCATTTATTTCGCTTATTCTATCACCACTACAAATATAGCCGAACTTAGAATTGGTCCTTGATCTAAATTACTGTAAGCACTGT